>NC_133101.1:53704587-53707087 GCF_022965805.1 Primulina eburnea
TACGCCGAGCGCCGACTGAAAGGTAATCTTCCAGAGTATGCAAGTAAATGGGGAAATTTGAGTGAAGAGAAAAATTTTTTAACTACAAAGAGTGTTTTTTTGGTCCCGCCTTTACATCTCCTCCCTCCCAGGCACCCATCTCTCTGTTTTATTTGTTTTGTTAAGGTTATCAACACCTGCCGCCCTCGCCTCATGGCACCCTGGCCCGAGAACAATTTAAGTAAACTGGAATTTGTATTGTCAACAACCTATAACCACCTGTTGCCGGCCAATGGCGAAACAACTTCATCCGCCACACCTTTCTACTAAGTTATGGTCTGCCGAGGCAGCTTGTTTGGCGCGGGGTAAAATGGAAAAAAAAATCAGCGGATCGCTACAAAGAACAAAATAGTGGGTGGCCTGGCCACAAGGCCTGGCTGTACTAAGCACAACGGCTAGCTCACCCGCTCTCTCATTGAGCATACTTTGAATTGGCTGAGTAGTCAAATAATATATTTTCAGTCTTTAAATAGCACAAGTTACATATTGAATTGTTTGTGCAGGCAAGCGGAGTTAAAGCGAAAATTAATTGTTGGCACGGGTGTTTCGACAATTAACACATCGGCACAAGGATGGAACTTTGTCGTGCAACGATCTCAAGCTCTGACGATGTCAGTTTTAACAATTATTAGTTAGATAATTATAGTTTACCGTTGCATCGATGAGTGTTAAAACGCATCAGTTTTTTTCTGATTGGTTGCTAATTTTACTCTTGCTGCCACTTTTTCGATCGACCTACCTCGAGGACTACATATGCCCACCCTATTTTCCGGAGATATCTGAAAGCTTACTACGAGAATGGGGGGAACCCAATACTCCATCAAAGGTCCAGAAACGACATATTACGCAGGTTGTTTTGAGGGATGCAACACGATTCCATTTCATGGACTGGCTCCCCACATCAAAACGTTGTCTGTCCTCATGCGACGTCTGCGTCTACCCAGGAAGGGTTCGGCCGCAAGTACTCCATGTGTTTGACATCCCAGAGTTTGAGGGCAGCGACTGCAGCATTTGCAGACCATCGAGTTACTGAATGAGGAAAAGACGTAAATTCATAGCTTGTTTTGTGGCTTTCGCAAAACACTGACCATCTTTCTTTCTTTCTGCTTTTTCTAACTGTCTTCATCAACTATTTGTTTATGTTCTGATAGGACTCAAAGCTCCTTAGACAAGACCGTCCTATAGTTTTAAAGTTTTGCGTTTCGATTAGACTTGACATATAAATGTCTTATGTGGGTTGACCATTTTGATAGAAAGTGAATTGCATTTGTTTTTGGATCTTTACACTTGAAATAGTTTGGTATAATATGTGTATTGATTTTGGTGTTGATAAGTTGTGGGTTGGAATAGTTGTATGTGAGGGTTAATACTGATTGTGGGTTGTTTGGATGGGTATATGGATTGATTATGCTATTGCGTTGTGTTGGATTTGGGGTATAACAGAGCTGGAGGGGAAAAACAATATCGAATTTAGAAACCGATTTCCATTTACATTTCGTCCCCTCTAAGCTTAGAGACTGATGTATGTTGTGTTGGTCTCTAATATAGCGCTGAATAATAATTCGGTCTCTATATAGAGAATGAGTGTACGGAGTCGTATCTAAAGTAGAACCGCATATATAATATCGGTCCTCGTTTTAAGACCGAACATTAAATGTGGTCTCTAATTTTAGAGACCGCTTAATTGTATCGGTTTCCCCGTCAAAATTAGCGACTAGGGTATGGATACCAACAAAATCGGTCGCTAATCGGTGCTAAATGGTGATGTAGAGACTGATTAGAGACCGATGTGTCGTCTCTAATCCGTTTTTTTCTTGTAGTATTAATTTTTATTTGAGGTTACACTGCTAAAAAAATGGTAATTTAGCCGGGACGAAAAATTGTTCAAAAACCATCGCTAAAATGGAGCGACAAGTAGTTCATTCCCTTAGCTAATTGAATTGGCCCGCACTGTTTTTAAGAAAATCGTAGGCAAATTAACGACTTTTTGGAAAGCTTGTAATATAAATCAAACTTCATGAAAGTGCTATATTAGAATTTTATGCATCAATCAAGCATGCGGATCCATGGAAGGAGTCGAAAATTTACTGGCTATTGATCAATTAGAATCAGCACATTTATGACTTAGATATGATAGAATTATAAGACCATGGATCTATAACATTGAATATCTTACTCATCTTGTAAGATCCAAACTGTAGGTCAGACCAAAACAGAGAGGTAGAGAAGAAGGGAGGGAGGAGAGGAAACGGAGAGGAGGCGCAGCGAGCGGGCGACGGCAAGGTGAGACGGAGCACCGAGCGAAGAGAGTAGAACAGGAAACAAGGGACAAGCGATAGGAGAATGATCCACCTCAAGGGGACACAGAGAGGAACACGGGGGGGGGGAGAGCGAAAGCAAAAGGGGGCCGAGGGGAGGAGAGAGCGGCGCAAGAGGGGATGGGAGAGGCTACAGAAGGAGA
>NC_133101.1:55886912-56024412 GCF_022965805.1 Primulina eburnea
TGTCTATCATCCAGTTACTAATTTATTGAACAAAAAACAAAGATTTGATGTTAGACTCAAATGCTCTATAATCACCCCTTTCAAAGGAAGTTTTATTCTACTAAGACTTGTATTATAAAACTTAGACACTGTCAAGACGAACTCTTAGTTCCCTTTAAATTTATCAATATACAACTGATTTTTTTTGCTCAGTACAATTCGATCTTAGAAGATCGATACAACAATGTAATGTGCTAGTTCTTTAACTCATATGGTAGCCTGAAAGCTATGAAATGTCTCTGTTAGTGTGAGTTTTTCTGTATGAATATCGTAACTGAACTTGATGCTTGAATTCAAAAATCACTCAGAATAATTGTGAAAAAAGTTCTTGTCTCAGCTAACTCCTCCGCTATTTATAGACTTCGCTTCCAACGGTAACATTGAATACATTAATTAATATTTATCTATTGATTTCTCCTTTCTGAATATGTCAACATTCTTCTCACAATAGTACACTTGTGGCATTCTGCTAAGCGGTGCTCCTTCTGATAGTTGTAGTCTGCTGCATACGATTTGCCGGTTGGTAGCTACTCTTTAACTGATGACGTCTCAAACTGATTGTCATTTGACTATATTGAACTGACTGTATGACCGATCAGTTCTAACTGATGGTTCAGTTATCTTTACATATCCTGTTTCATTGCCTCCGATTATTTAACTCATTAATTATCAGTTCAGGCAACTTCAGTTTGAGTAGTTTCAGTTCGAATTAATTTAGTTGAACCGATCAATTTTGCAACCTTCAAAAGCTTTAATTGTCAAACTCCGAAATTCTGATTCTAATAGTTTAACATCAAACTTGTATCGGGAATGATTTCATTGTTGCTAAAACGAAGACCAGTTTTGTTTATAAGTAGGTTTATGCAACTCTTGAATTTCAATTAGGGTAATTGAAGATTTGTTCCAGGATAAAATTAGTTTAGTTAGCTTCATATTTTCGTATTTAAACTTCTGATTTTCATCATGTACCCTATCTTTCTCAATTTTCAACTTAGTCATCTCTGCTTTTAGACTCAACATTTCACTAGAATGTTCCCATTCAGGCTTAGTTTTGTTGTCTAACAGTTTAGTTTGTTTTGCTTTAGCTTATTCAAATGATTAAGAAAATATTTGGTACTCACTGACCATGTCATAAAGTGCATTGACAAGCTCATCTCGTGTAAAATCAGGAGAGCTAAAATCAAATACATGCTCACTAGTAAATTCCATCTCAGCTTCATTGGCCATCAAAGACTTCACTTCCTCGTGATCACTGGAACTGCTTGAATCTTCTGATTCAGATAACTCAGAGCCAGTGTAACATCCCGAAAATCGGAAAGTCCACGTGAACCACATGCAATCAAATTATTAAATTTCTTTGGTATTTTATTAAATTCTTTTAAAGCATAAAATGTATGTTTATTTTATTAAATGGTGTTTAATTATTTTTATGCATTTTATGCATTATTATTGCATGATAGGATTTAATTCATGAAATCTTAAAAGTTCATGCACTATGATTTTTAAGTTTCATTTCGCGCTCGAACGAGGAACGGAGACCGGAGAATTTTTCAGGAAAATTATTTCTTTTACAAGATTAATTTTTATTAATTAATCTAAGGTATTTTTAAGTGTGTTTTGTAAAAATGGGATTTTTATTGGGTATTTTTATCTGCGTGACTTTATTTTTATCGATATGCAAATTTTATCGAATCGGGAGACTTTTTAAGGGTTCTGCTAATATTTTCAAAATCTTTCCTACAAGAAATATTTTTCGGGAGTGTGTTTGGATCTAATGGGCCTATTTTTAAGCTTATTGGACTTAAATATCTTTTTAATCTTTTAATTACATAATTTAAGGTCCATTAACCATTTGTTTATTATTTAGTTAAACTCCTAAACACCATTTTACCCTAAACCTAATAGTGTATCAGCCGCCCACCCCTCCAATCATCAACCCTCTTCGTGAATTGCTGCAGCCAAGGGATTTCGGTGCATTCATTTCTTCAAATTCAAGCTTCTCCTACACCTCGGTCCCTTCGAGCGTTTGTGCACCAAGCATCATAAGGCACGCTTGTTACTCCTTTTTTGCATCACGCACGTCAATATTAATGCTTTTGTGAATGCCTATACACGAATGTTTCGATCTATCCATAAGCATGCACGATGTTCGGTTTCTTTGCTACTCTTGCATTTTTTGTTGCTGTCATGACTTTTCTGAATTTTTGGTACAAGGGGGCTACGGTTCTTGATTGTCTATAGACTGCTAGTGTGTCAAAGAGCTGTAATGCGGTGTAGAAAATTTGCTGGACGCATACGGGCGTAGGGTCGAGAGAAGGGTTCTTCACGGTGGCTCGATCTTGGGTGTTTCAGCGTGCAGGGTCCGACCAGCGCCGCAAGGACCTCGCCGAGGCTTGGACCAGACCCTGGTGGGTCTGAGACGAGGCTTGGAAGGGCTCGGCCTGTGCTGGATCTGTCCCGAGCGCTGTAGATCGAGAAGGTAGAGGACGGGCTCGGTTTAGACGTTTTGGGTGATTAGCGAATTGATGGGGGCTGCGCCTTGCATGGGATGGTTTTCGTGGGTTCAGTAGCTTCACGGGAGTCCTAGGGTGGTCTAGGTAATATGGAGTCGAGGCTTGATCTGTCGGTGGTGAGCTAGGACGTAATATTGGAGGATATTGCAAGGGTGGTGTAAATAAAGAAGGGCCGAGACTTGGGTGAGTGCTGGAACTTTCAGCCGTAAAGTTTTAGGTCCAAACTTAGTATTCTAGGATCTTTTAAGTGTTTATTAGGTGTAGGAAAAAGTTGGGAAAATTTGGGTGGTGTTCCGAGTCGATTCGGATTAAAACCGAGACCTCAGTCCAAGTTTTAAAACGAATTGGTTAAGTTGTAATATGGACTCGAGTTTACGTCTAGGGATGTTTTTAAAAATGTTTTGGGCCAATTTAAGGAGTTGGGTAAGCTTCGGGTCAATTTTAGAGTTCCAGGGGTGAAATGAAAATTTTTGGGTTTCCATGGGGCAAAATGATCATTTTGCACCCGAGGTGAGATTTTGGTCCTGACAGCGCCCTGAGCACAAATTCATGATATTTAAATGTTCATGCATCATGATTCATGATTTTTATGATTTTATGAGTTTATACGTTGCATGCTCGAATTCAAAGAAAATTGCATTGATACGTGAATTTTTATAATAATGAAAATGATTATGTTTTGAATGATGGGAATTAGTTGTGACTATCGAAGTATATGTAAATGTTTAAGATGTATATGTAAATGATGATGATGATGATGATGAGGCCTAGGCACAGTGGATAGGTAATCCTGTCACTGATGTCCGACAGCCGCCCGGTACCGCGATTCTATGTATGTGGATCCATCGTAAATGATGATGATGTACGATAGTCACCTCTAATGAACTGAATTCACTAAAGGAATGATGAACGATGAACGATGAATGATGAATGATCAATTATGAATGATGAACGATCAATGAAAAATGATGAATGATAAATGATGAACGATGATTAACGATGAGCTGTTTTGACACGTCACGATTGCATATGGCACGTTTACATTAAGCTTTTAAAGTTCATGAAAGGTATGTTGAGTATGATATTTTTCACTGTTGTGTGCTATGTATATATATTTGCTATTAACGGTGCAGGTGTGTTGAGTCTTTAGACTCACTAGGCGTGTGTGATGCAGGTGAGCTTAATGATGAGAGGACTGGAGGTGCCGAACTCTGAGTAGGCAAACCTGGTGCGGTGACATGACCCGAGGACCACACGTTTTTCCGCATTATGATTTATGAGATTGAAAGGAGATAAACATTTTGACACGTTGATGATTTTAAGATTTTTATTTGTTTATGGCTATTTTAAACTGCATGATTTTACTGTCAAATATTTAAGATCATTTTTAAATGTTATATTTTATGTAGATCGCATGCATGTGAAAGGTTTAAATGTTATTTCGAAAATGTGAGCTTTTAGAAAGAAAAAAAATATATTTCCGCACTTTTAAAACGAGTAGACGTTTCAGTTGGTATCAGAGCCAAGGTTCCTGTATAGGGTTGTGCCACCGCCAGCTTCTGCCGCTCAGTCTTCAAACCTCAAGTCTGTAAGCTTTTTTGATTTAAATGTTTTAAATGATTTAATCTTATCACCTGCATGTTAACATGATTTACGTTTATGATGATCTACGTTATATGCTTAACTGCTTTTATGATTTAATGATTTACTGTTTAAAAAAAATAGATTAAATTGCATGTTGGTTACGTTTGGAATTGGACATGTTTAAGAATTCGAATATTGGGCTTTAGGAGACGTTGAAAATGATTTGACTATATTAATTTTTGGGTTAGTAGTATTGATGTTATACTTATGGGTCATAAGTTAATCTTGAAAATTTTTGGGGTATGTATGTTTTCTAAGAAATTATTGATGGTTCGTGGCTATTAGTTGAATTAAATTTTTTTAGGATTCCATGTAAGGAATAATAGTTCGAAGACTACGACAATCTTTAGAAGTATAAAAATGTATAACTTGTGATTTAAGGTTTTAAATGCATGAATTGAGAATTTTAAGGACCTAATTGGAATAACCAATAATTTGAGGACCTAAGTACAAAAAAATAAAATTCTTAGAGACTATTTTTGAATTTACCGAATTTTGGGATTAAATTCTGGGTTTCGAGAATTTTAAGGCTGAATGAGGCCAAATCGAAAATTTTATGGGAACAAAAATGCAAGTTTCGAAGAGTCGTAGGGCCAAAAATGTAATTTTTATGAACTTTAAGGGCCAGATTGCAAATTTTGGAAATTTTTGAGGAGTAAGTTCGAAACTTTTAAGGAACTCATGGGTTAAGTTTTTGAGAATTGATTTTGGGAGTTGATAAGCTTAAAGTATCGAACTTTATATTGTGGGAAACCTATAAAACGGAATTAGGAACGCCAAGAACTTATGGGTAATTGTGGAATTTTCGAGATTAAGGACAAATAGGATAATATTCGAGGAAAGTAAGAACTAAATTTTGTAATTTTTAAGAAATTTGGGGGATTTGTTTAGCAGTAAGTGAGAAGCGGATGGTTTAAATGACCATAATTTTTGATGATTTAGATTTTAAGGGATATTTGGAACCTTGAGATATCTGGGTTATAATGTTATAAGAAATGATAAACAAGGACATTGTAGGATGAATCAATATTGGGCTTGGAAATTTAAGCGCGAGTGAATTAATGTTGTGACAAATTAAGAAACTAAAGTGATGACAATTTAAGATAAAGTTGATCGGTTAGCTAAGATATAAGAGTAAACATTGAGTTCCCAAATTTTTGGGAACTTAAGTTTGATGTGTCACAAGTTTTATTCATGATCTTAACAGTTAAGATTCTACCTTGATGAAATTTAATTTTGCTAGAAAGTTGGGTATGATTGATGGTTGAGTTATTTGATAGACGCATGTAAGAGGTGAGAAAACCATGTTCTTGAGGAATGTTGAAAGTCATTAATGAAACTTGGGACTAAGCGGATATGTGTGTTGGAGTCATACTATCCAATACTACTTGAGTTTGCGGGTAAGCCTCAAAATTTTCAGTGTTTGGATAGGTGGTCATACAAAATTTGAGTGAAATAAAACTAAAGGGAATTAAAGGTGTTCAAACATAGGTTACGCAGGGGGATGAATGGTTAAGATTTATCGGTAAGAAATCTAAACTCTTTGATATGGGGGGTTCCTAAGAATTTTAATGGGTTATAAGTGAAGTTGATTTATTAGAGTTAGTCTAAAGCTACCATAGCTTAACCTAGTAAGTTTTATATGCCTAGAATTAATTAAGCATTCGAGGATACCGTAAGTATGAGGTCGTTCAATGAGGAAATTTCAAGGGTCTTAGGCCTCAACTTTAATGTAATTGGGAAGATAATAGTTTAAGCATGTAATTGATACTAGAAGGGTTTTATTATTAAGGTAGAAGATCGATATTTGACAATCGAGTTTTATGAATTAACGTTACTCGAGGTTTAAGAATTTGCAACAATTTTACATTCGGGATGTACTCGTAAATAATTAAGTTATGTAAGTTTGGTGCCGTAAGATAGAGATTTGATTCAATGATCTTAGCCTAATATTATTATGAGGTTGAGATAAGGTTTAACATTTAAGTGTATTATCGAGGATAGGAATCGATCAGTAAATTTGGTGCCAAGATTTCTTAGGGTGAACTGCATAAATACAAATGTAATAGATCAATGAAAATTACGGGTACAATATAAGAAAAGTAAGACGCAATAAAATTCGGACTGCCATTTCTAATATTGGGAAATTTAAGAAAAGTTGAAATTTAAGGTTATAGAAAAAAATGGAACTAGGTCACCATAAGTCGTTATAAGTAGGTTCGCAAACGGGATTTGAAAGAGTTTATCGGCCAAGGGATATAGGACATCTTAAGATTATGATTTTATCAGAGTACCCCGCTAAAGCGTGGACAGGGGATAACAGCTCACGGTAAATTCCATTCAGATTATGCCATCAAAGAATTCACTTCTCGTGATCATGAAATGCTTGCACTTTGATCAGATAACTCGAGCCAGTGTAACATCCCGAAAATCGGAAAGTCCACGTGAACCACATGCAATCAAATTATTAAATTTCTTTGGTATTTTATTAAATTCTTTTAAAGCATAAAATGTATGTTTATTTTATTAAATGGTGTTTAATTATTTTTATGCATTTTATGCATTATTATTGCATGATAGGATTTAATTCATGAAATCTTAAAAGTTCATGCACTATGATTTTTAAGTTTCATTTCGCGCTCGAACGAGGAACGGAGACCGGAGAATTTTTCAGGAAAATTATTTCTTTTACAAGATTAATTTTTATTAATTAATCTAAGGTATTTTTAAGTGTGCTTTGTAAAAATGGGATTTTTATTGGGTATTTTTATCTGCGTGACTTTATTTTTATCGATATGCAAATTTTATCGAATCGGGAGACTTTTTAAGGGTTCGGCTAATATTTTCAAAATCTTTCCTGCACGAAATATTTTTCGGGAGTGTGTTTGGATCTAATGGGCCTATTTTTAAGCTTATTGGACTTAAATATCTTTTTAATCTTTTAATTACATAATTTAAGGTCCATTAACCATTTGTTTATTATTTAGTTAAACTCCTAAACACCATTTTACCCTAAACCTAATAGTGTATCAGCCGCCCACCCCTCCAATCAGCAACCCTCTTCGTGAATTGCTGCAGCCAAGGGATTTCGGTGCATTCATTTCTTCAAATTCAAGCTTCTCCTACACCTCGGTCCCTTCGAGCGTTTGTGCACCAAGCATCATAAGGCACGCTTGTTACTCCTTTTTTGCATCACGCACGTCAATATTAATGCTTTTGTGAATGCCTATATACGAATGTTTCGATCTATCCATAAGCATGCACGATGTTCGGTTTCTTTGCTACTCTTGCATTTTTTGTTGCTGTCATGACTTTTCTGAATTTTTGGTGCAAGGGGGCTAAGGTTCTTGATTGTCTATAGACTGCTAGTGTGTCAAAGAGCTGTAATGCGGTGTAGAAAATTTGCTGGACGCATACGGGCGTAGGGTCGAGAGAAGGGTTCTTCACGGTGGCTCGATCTTGGGTGTTTCAGCGTGCAGGGTCCGACCAGCGCCGCAAGGACCTCGCCGAGGCTTGGACCAGACCCTGGTGGGTCTGAGACGAGGCTTGGAAGGGCTCGGCCTGTGCTGGATCTGTCCCGAGCGCTGTAGATCGAGAAGGTAGAGGACGGGCTCGGTTTAGACGTTTTGGGTGATTAGCGAATTGATGGGGGCTGCGCCTTGCATGGGATGGTTTTCGTGGGTTCAGTAGCTTCACGGGAGTCCTAGGGTGGTCTAGGTAAGATGGAGTCGAGGCTTGATCTGTCGGTGGTGAGCTAGGACGTAATATTGGAGGATATTGCAAGGGTGGTGTAAATAAAGAAGGGCCGAGACTTGGGTGAGTGCTGGAACTTTCAGCCGTAAAGTTTTAGGTCCAAACTTAGTATTCTAGGATCTTTTAAGTGTTTATTAGGTGTAGGAAAAAGTTGGGAAAAATTGGGTGGTGTTCCGAGTCGATTCGGATTAAAACCGGGACCTCAGTCCAAGTTTTAAAACGAATTGGTTAAGTTGTAATATGGACTCGAGTTTACGTCTAGGGATGTTTTTAAAAATGTTTTGGGACAATTTAAGGAGTTGGGTAAGTTTCGGGTCAATTTTAGAGGTCCAGGGGTGAAATGAAAATTTTTGGGTTTCCAAGGGGCAAAATGATCATTTGCACCCGAGGTGAGATTTTGGTCCTGACAGCGCCCTGAGCACAAATTCATGATATTTAAATGTTCAAGCATCATGATTCACGATTTTTAAGATTTTATGAGTTTATACGTTGCATGCTCGAATTCAAAGAAAATTGCATTGATACATGAATTTTTATAATGATGAAAATGATTATGTTTTGAATGATGGGAATTAGTTGTGACTATCGAAGTATATGTAAATGTTTAAGATGTATATGTAAATGATGATGATGATGATGATGAGGCCTAGGCACAGTGGATAGGTAATCCTGTCACTGATGTTCGACAGCCGCCCGGTACCGCGGTTCTATGTATGATGGATCCATCGTAAATGATGATGATGTACGATAGTCACCTCTAATGAACTGAATTCATTAAAGGAATGATGAACGATGAACGATGAACGATGAACGATGAATGATGAATGATCAATTATGAATGATGAACGATCAATGAAAAATGATGAATGATAAATGATGAACGATGATTAACGATGAGCTGTTTTGACACGTCACGATTGCATATGGCACGTTTACATTAAGCTTTTAAAGTTCATGAAAGGTATGTTGAGTATGATATTTTTCACTGTTGTGTGCTATGTATATATATTTGCTATTAACGGTGCAGGTGTGTTGAGTCTTTAGACTCACTAGGCGTGTGTGATGCAGGTGAGCTTAATGATGAGGGGACTGGAGGTGCCGAACTCTGAGTAGGCAAACCTGGTGCGGTGACATGACCCGAGGACCACACGTTTTTCCGCATTATGATTTATGAGATTGAAAGGAGATAAACATTTTGACACGTTGATGATTTTAAGATTTTTATTTGTTTATGGCTATTTTAAACTGCACGATTTTACTGTCAAATATTTAAGATCATTTTTAAATGTTATATTTTATGTAGATCGCATGCATGTGAAAGGTTTAAATGTTATTTCGAAAATGTGAGCTTTTAGAAAGAAAAAAAATATATTTCCGCACTTTTAAAACGAGTAGACGTTTCAGCCAGAGTCAAACCACTTTGACTTGCTTTCCTCGGCCACCAAAACCTTGTTCATGCTTCTTCTTGAAAGATTTCTTCTCATCCTTGGATCTCCTCTTCATTTCAAAAGATCTCTTGCCCTTCTCAGATGACCTCCTACATCCTTCCTTGGTATAGGACAGTCTGTTATGAAGTGATTAGTCTTGCCACAGTTGAAACAGGCATTGGAGTCGTAAGTGGACTCCTTCTTTTGATAAGATATTCGGTGGCATCCTTGATTCTTCCTTATGAATTTTTCAAACTTTTTAACAAACAATGACATGACATAAATGCTTACTTGTTCAGCTTTTGTTCAGCTGATTTTTCATTTGAAACTGATTGTTTCAGTTTCACAGCAGTTATGGCTTTAGTCAACTGAGAGGTAGACTAATAATCCTCTCTTGTTTGCAATTCGAATTCATAAACTTTTAAGTCTGCAAACAAGTCATAAAGTTTCATCTTGCTCAAATCTTTGGATTCAAGCATTTCTATCGCCTCGACATCTCATTCTTTTGGGAGTCCTCTCATCATCATCAAAATCATTTCTTAGTTGTTGTACACTTTTCCAAGTGTACTGAATTCAATCACGATACCACTAACTCTATCATCAAAATCAGACATTGATTCTCCAAGTTTCATCTTTATATTGTCAAACTTCCATATGGTCATGGAGAGTTTGTTTTCTTTGATTTTTTCCTTACCTTCGCACAACTGAATTAATTTTTTTTTCAAATTTCTTTGGCAATCTTACATATTTTGATTTTGGTGCATGTGTTCTTGCCAATAGTTTTGTATTGAATATCTTTAGTTACATTATCAAGATTGGTTTTTTCTTGTCAACATTTGTCCATTCACTCCTTGGTTTTTCTAACATTTGATGAGCACCTTAAGTGATGGCTATTATCGTATTGACTTTCAATATCTTCATTGGTCTATCAGTGATAGTAAACCACATATCAAAATCATGAGCAGCTAAATTAGCTTGTATTCTTATCTTCCAGTCATCAAAATCTTTCTTGGAGAACATCGAGATTTTGCTGAATGAAGTCATTTGAAAATAAATGTCCATAGTCGATAATAAGTCTCTCTCTGATAACACTTGATAGGATCGGTTGATGGTTCAGAAGGAGGGTTGAAGAACACTTGCAATAATTTGGTTCTTTAACTTTAATTCAGTATTGATAGAAATTGAACTTGATATTCTCGAGGTCAATGTCAGTTGGCCAACAAATATATGTGCAAAAAGAAACCAAACTGATAGACTAGAACAATTTAAATAATGGTTTGGCTATGCAAACTGAAGTAAAATGTAAGTAAGTTTGTTTCTGGATGTTCCGATAATTTAAGTTCATACATCACTCCTTCTTCCTTTTGAGAAAGTTCACACTAGAAAGCTTTATTTTTACAAACAATTTGCAAAAACTCACTTCAGTTTGGACTTAAACACCGTCAAAAATGAAATTCTTGGTACACCTCAATTGAATGAATAGTAGTATACAAACTGTTGTCTTATACAATAAATTATAACACTGCAATATCTTAGGACTTAATAATCCTCAATGATCAGGTATTCAACTAACTGATTTTAACTTAAATACTTGAAAGTTTGAATACTTGAATCTGTATAGAAGTTTTAGGGCTTTTGCAAACCGAACTCGTTCTTTATTTATGGACTCTGAATTCAACGGTCTCGAATTTCAATAATGGCATGTTCCAAATAAAAGTGTATGTTGGCTTGTCTTTTTTCCAAGTCAATATTCTCTGACAATCGTACACTTGGTGGTTCGCTTGAATTTCAGTTGCAGTCAGTTTTGTACTGAAAAGCTTTTTCAATGGTATTTGAATATTGCCAAGTTGTTTCGGTCAATTTATAGTTATTGCTTCTGAAAAGTTTTTCAATCACCGGTTTACTTTTTCTAGACATAAAATGACGACCTTCAGAACCTACGTTAATATACTCGACTAATAGACTTGGTAAACTTGATAAATTTCAGCCCGCATATAGTTTTGACTTAGTCCAGTCTAGTTAATTCAGTTTAGCTTGTAAACTTGGTTACTTAATTTGGTTGGTTGATTCATTTTAACATAGTTTTGACTTATAATTTTTTAAAACCAAAACCTTAGTCGATCCACATGTTCCATTTTATTGAATTCAGTATGCTTCTGCAGTTCACAGTATGCACTCGATTTGGACATCATTTCGAACACCGCCAGGTACTTCTGCCGATGAGAATCTCGATTTTTTGTCAGCAAGAAAAAGAACCTTTATTTGGGGAATATTTCGGAACAAACAGATCATTAAGCCATAGTCAATAAATTACACACTGCATATGATCTGCCACGGCCCACTGGCCATGCATTTGTATGTGGCGTGCGTTATTCATATGAAAGCACACATCATTGTTCTTTGGACTAACAAGAAAAGCTTCCATAAAGCTACATACCTAATCATAACAACCCTATGTTAATTACACCACATTTCTTTATTCTTTGGCGTATCATATAGGCAAAAACTTGTGTGAGACGATGTCGCGGGTCGTATTTTGTGAGACAGATCTCTTATTTGGGTCATCCATGAAAAAATATTACTTTTTATGCTAAGAGTTTTACTTTTTATTTTGAATATCGGTAGGGTTGACTCGCCTCACAGATAAAGATTCGTGAAACCATCTCACGAGAGACCTACTCTATCGTATAAAAATGCCATATTCGGTAGTTTTAATGCACGAACTATAAAGAATTTTTGCGCTGATAGAAGTCTTGGGCTGTTGTATTTTAAATGTTATAAACAATAGATTCGTGTTTTAAAAGAATTTAAACATTTTGGAACTGTCAGATTTTATTTAACCAGAAAAGGTTGCGACAAATCATTTACACGGAGGCAATTCCCTTCATCTGTGGCTGTAATCATTCATCATTCAGGGGAATAATTGTGAGGGGACCAATTTGAAAGCTCTTAAGGTATTGGTTTTTATGCACGTACATGCATGATTCCATTGCTTGTTTTATGACAATATTACGTGTGGTCGTTATCTTTTAGTGTTTATTGAAATAAAATCTTTATGTTAATATAGTTATTTGTATATCCATCTAATCAATTAAACTACATTAGATAAACGATATGCGACTGACGAATTAAAAAAAAATAGTAGTTAAGTATTTTTTTTGAACAAATAAGCTTGTACGACCAATAAAGTAGTTGTGTAATAATTTACTAGACTTAACAGAAATTAAACCAATTATGATTATGATATCATTAAATTATTAGCAGTTGTATTTTATTTGAGGGAAAAAAAAAACCCACCCTGATGGCTGATAGGCTGATAGCGACTTCACGATTGGTGATGAATTATGTATGTCGGCAATAGAGATTTTCAGTCAAAATAATTTAAAGAATATAATATTAGTTTTAATAAAATTTTAAAAAAAAATTGTAATCTAAACTTGTTTGTCACGTGATATTGTTAGAATTTGGAATTTTTATGTAAATTAATTTTCAACGCATCGTCCAGAGAATGATAGCTTAGTGGCATTCATTATAAGTGAGCGTCCAGAGAATGATAGCTTTGTGGCATTCATTATAATTAAGTGAGACTTATTAAAAGAGGGGAAACAAATAACCTTCATGTGTGCGAAAATCATTAAGAAAATTTTTGTAAACAAACGCCACGTATCAAATTCAATTTTGATTCCAAGTCTCAGATGCGCCACATATCAGATTCAATTTGGATTTCAAGTCTCAGATGGTATCAGAGCCATGAAAATAGTCTGTTAATGAATAAATTATGAATTTTAATGATATTTTTCTAATGGTTTTAAATAATTTTATTGTATTTTTCACATCTTCTGTTCAAGAACTGATATTTTTAATACGCGTTCATATCATAATAATAATAATAATAATAATAATAATAATAATAATATATTTATTATAAAAAGGTAGGCGGCAAAAGAGTGTCACTTGAATAAATTAGTATGTAATGTTTTGATCATAGCACAAACATGTGACCTACACTGTGTGCCCGGAAAAGACATATGAACCCACTATATTATATGTTTCATCATTCAACGGTTCATTACAACTAGATTGAATATTTTAATAAAGATTAATTGTCAATCAAGCGTAATTCTTAGAAAAAATACTAATATATATAGTATATTTAAAAGATTTAAGTTACGTCATCACAAAAACTATATTTTTTGTTTTTTGTTAAAATGATAAACATATGGTTCTAAGTATATCATGGTCATAAATCAAGAAACAAAATATTTTGACATGATTTATGAGCTCCACTTGTAATATCATTATCACTCTTAACTTACGTTAGCGGAAGCGTGTATAATATCTGACTTTACAAAAGATAACTCGATACTATCAATATAATCTCTAATAAAAAACAAACATAATTTCACGGGTACTGCTAAGACACTATTTTCATTTCCATAATTCTCTTTCTAGTTGGACTCCTGAAATCTTGTATATAAAATTTACAGTAAACGAAAAAAATAGAGATTATATTTTTGGGGACTTAGCGAGGAAATAAATTGAGCTTATATATTTATAACAAGTTAAACTGTAATTCATCAATGCAATAATTCAATATAAGATAACATGTATCATAATAAAAAATATCTTGTCAAGTGAAATGCAATGACTGTTCGAGATTCTGAAAGGAATATCGTGAGCTAAAGAGGTGGCTCTCGCAAACATCCGGCATAAAACTTCCCCCATATAATCAAGTAGGATTCGTAGATCATTTACAACCCAAAGTGAACTCAAATTTGTCAACCAAAGTCACGTTGTTCAAATGAATTATATAACACGGTTTAAACTCATTGTTCATTAAACTCACTTTTCGGGCCGAAGCTGCATTGTTTAATGGACTAGCAATCCAGTACATATATTGTTGTCCATGTCTCCAGTTATTCAATCATTCAGTCAATAGTTGATTGTCAATTAGTCTGGAATCAATAACAATCCAAAAATCAAATATGTATTACAATTGCCAATAAATTGAGAAATGCACAATATAATACCATATGTATGAATAAATCAATAGTTTATGAAATTTTAATGTAAATTTCAGGTCGAATACCAATAATGGTACAAACCTCAC
This sequence comes from Primulina eburnea, assembly GCF_022965805.1. Classification (NCBI taxonomy): domain Eukaryota; kingdom Viridiplantae; phylum Streptophyta; class Magnoliopsida; order Lamiales; family Gesneriaceae; genus Primulina; species Primulina eburnea. Next base: position 55,901,399 of record NC_133101.1, read on the forward strand.
ATTGATAGCTTTCTTTTTCATCTCACTTTCAATTTCAATCAAAGATAATTTTTCATAATATAATTTGAGTAATTTTATACTAGTTAGGATCAATAATAGTTGTTGGAACTTTTTGAAATTTATTTTTGTACAAAACTTGCACAGGACATTTTGAATAATATTTAAAAACTCATAATAACTCAAGTACATGTCCAAAAATTACCAGACTTTTCAGGAATTTCAGGAGTGGTCGGAAGCTGAGAAAATCTTGAAACATGTCAGCGCCTATTCCACACATGCCACCTTGTTGGGGAATGGCCGAGCTCCGGCCGCCACACTTTCTCTAATTTTTTTGTGAACTTGTCTAATCTTGCTCTATAACTTTTGTATGGAAAACATTTTGACATTCTGAACCGATCTTGAACAGATTTTGAAAAATAAAGATGATTATTTGGCTTGTCAAAATGATCAACTGGAACATAGATTGTGAGAATGATCCAGATCGTGATCTTGTTACATCTCCAACGTATGATATTTTTCAGCGAATGTGAGAATGATCTACTGAAAAATTTTAAACTAAAAAACATTTTGAATAACTTTTATGTTATGACCGAAACTGAAAATTTTCCAGAAACTGTTTTTTCGCGCACTCGAATTTTCTAGAATGATTTGGATCGTGATCTTGTTACATCTTCAGCACACGCTGATTTTTGGCTAATAAAAGGTTGATATGTAAAAATTAGAGATTTTTTAACAAGGCCAGGTTTGGTATTTTTTTTCTCTTTTTTCTTCTTATTTATTCTTGTTCTTCAACCCACTAGGCCACTACTAGTTTTCTCTTTGAAACTCTCAAAATTTGGAAAAAAAATTGTCTGGTGAAATTTTTGAAATGAGACCTATTTATAGCAATTGGTTGAAGTGGATGAGTCACTACACATAGCCATTTGTTGGTCTAACTTGGTGACATATATTTTCTATTAAAATTAATTAGTAATAGTTTTTTCATTAATTAATATAATATATTTAAGTTTTATTTAATATAATTATATTGTTTTTTTTAAGTTATATTATGTTAGAAACATATTTTATGTATTTTTAGCATTAAATATATTTTATTAAAATTTTCTTATTGGAGAATAAAATTTATTTCCTATAATTTAATTATTATAATTGTTGTTGTTATTAAAATCTATTAAATTTTGACTAAACACTTCCAAATTTTTGGGATGGTCCATCTCTTTCCCACTTTTTTTTCTGATTTCCTCCAATGTTGATTATCTTAACACAAAATCAAGTTTCTAAGAATAATCACTTTATTTATTGTTTATTTTGAATCTAGAATCTTAAAATTTAGGTCAAAGATGTATTTTATTCATAGCAGCTAATAAAGTAATTAACAAATATTCATTTATCACCAAAAGTAATTCATAGTGATTATTATTGATATAGGTTATTGAAAATGATTTAGTATGAGACGGTGTCACGGGTCGTATTTTGTGAGACGGATCTCTTATTTGGGTCATCCATGAAAAAGTATTACTTTTTATGCTAAGAGCATTACTTTCTATTTTGAATATCGGTAGGGTTGACATGTCTCACAGATAAATATTCGAAAAACCGTCTCACGAGAGACCTACTCTATCATATAAAACATGCCATATTCGATAGTTGTAATGCACGAACTATAAAGAATTTTTGCGCTGATAAAAGTCTTGGGCTGTTGTTTTTTAAATGTTATAATCAATAGATTCGTGTTTTAAAAGAATTTAAACATTTTGGAACTTTCAAATTTTATTTAACCAGAAAAGGTTGCGACAAATCATTTACACGGAGGCAATTCCCTTCATCTGTGGCTGTAATCATTCATCATTCAGGGGAATAATTGTGAGGGGACCAATTTGAAAGCTCAGACATAGTTTGGTACGTATGATAGGATAAACATGTGATAAATAATATAAGTATAAGTTAAGGATAAATAAGATATATGATATTATATTTAATGTTTGGTATGATTTTAATAAGAGTGATTATATTTATATATTAGATTGTAATGAAAAAATTAACCTTATCATAATAAATTTTATAATTTCAAAGTTGTTGCTTGAGTTCATATTTTTTATCTATTTATGCGCCGATAGTGCTTGCATGATTTATTTAGTTTTACCTAATTTTATATATTATATTATATGATAATTGAGCCCTTAATTTTGTGATTCAAGTCAATATTAATTTTTAAGGTTAATCGAGTGATATTAATAATTTTATTGAGATTTATAAAAATTATTTATATAATTATCTCGAATTCATTTATATAATTAACATATTATATAATATATAAAAATAAATAAAAAATTATTTGTCAAGAGCTCATGATATTATCATAGGCTTTTTTAAAAATGTATCAAACATGGGATAAGGAGGAATATTTATCAATCTCTCCCTTATCCCATGTATCAAACTATGCCTTAAGGTATTGGTTTTTATGCACGTACATGCATGATTCCATTGCTTGTTTTATGACAAAATTACGTGTAGTCGTTATCTTTTAGTGTTTATTGAAATAAAATCTTTGTGTTAATATAGTAATATGTATATCGATCTGATCAATTAAACTACATTAGATAAGCGATATGCGACTGGCGAATAAAAAAAAATAGTAGTCAAGTAACAAATAATTTGTATTTTATTCGAGGGGAATAAAACCACCCTGATGATAGCGACTTCGCCATTGGTGGCTAGTGACGAATTATGTCGGCAATAGAGATTTCTAGTCCAAATAATTTAAAGAATATAATATTAGTTTTGATAAAAATTAAAAAAAAATTGTAATCTAAACTTGTTTGTCACGTGATATTGTTAGAATTTGGAATTTTTATGTAAATTTATTTTTATTATAAGTGAGACTTATTAAAGTGTGTATTATATGAATTAGAATAAATTATGAATTTTAATAATATTTTTCTAATGGTTTTAAAAAAATTTATTGTATTTTTCACATCTTCTGTTCAATAACTGATATTTCCAATACGAATTTACATTATTTTAACAATAATAATAATAATAATAATAATAATAATAATATATTTATTATAAAAAGGTAGACGGCAAAGGTAGTATGTAATGTTTTGATCATAGCCCAAACATGTGACCTACTACACTAGGTGGCCGGAGAAGACATATGAGCCCACTATATTATATGTTTCATCATTAAACGGTTCAGTACAACTAAATTGAATATATTTTAATATAGCTTAATTGTCAATCAAGCGTAATTTTTAGAAAAAAATACTAGTGTTATATATATATATATATATATATATATATATATATATATATATATATATATATATATATATATATATATATATATAACTTGTATATTTAAAAGATTTGAATTATATCGTCACAAAAACTATAATTTTTGTTTTTTTGTTAAAATGATAAATACTTGGTTCTAAGTATACCATAGTCATAAATCAAGAAAAAAAATATTTTGACGTGATTTGTGAGCTCCACTTGTAATATCATAATCACTTTTAACTTACGGTAGCGGAAACGTGTACAATATTTGACTTTACAAAAGATAAGCTGATACAATCCGTATAATCTCTAATGAAAAGCAAACATAATTTCAGGGTATTGCTAAGAAACTATTTTCATTTCCATAATTCTGTTTCTAGTTGGACTCCTGAAATCTTGTATATGAAATTTATAATAAACCAAAAAAAAAAAATAGAGATTAAATTTTTGGCGACTTAGTGAGGAAATAAGTTGAGATTATATATTTATAACAAGTTAAACTCTAATTCATCAATGCAATGATTCAGTATGAGATAACATGTATCATTACAAAATATATTGTCAAGTGAAATGCAATGATTGTTCAAGATTCTGAAAGGAATATTGTGAGTTACAGAGACGGCTCTCAAAACATCCGGTATAAAACTTCCCCCACATAATCAAGTAGGATCCGTACATCATTTACGACCCAGAATGAACTCACATATTGCCAACCAAAGTCACGTTGTTAAGTTGAATCATATAATACGGTTTAAACTCATTGTTCATTAAACTCACTTTTCGGGTCGAAGCTGCATTGTTTAGTGGAATAGCAATGCAGTACATACATTGTTGTACATGTCTCTAGTCATTCAATCATTCAGACAATAATTGATTGTTAATTAGTCAGGAACCAATAACAATCTAGAAAATCAAATATGTAGTACAATTGCCAATAAATTGATAAATGCACAATATAATAGCATATGTATGAATAAATCAATAGTTTATATAACTTTATTGTAAATTTCAGGTCGAATGCCAATCATGGTACAAACCTCACATTGATATATTTTTTTTTTCATCTCGCTTTCAATCTCAATCGAAGATAATTTCTTATAATATAATTTGAGTAATTTTATACTGGTTAGGATCAATAATAGTTGTTGGAACTTTTTGAAATTTATTTTTGTACAAAACTTGTACGGGACATTTTGAATAATATTTAAAAACTCGTAGTAACTCAAGTACATGTCCAAAAATTACCAGACTTTTCTGGAATTTCAAAAAATAATGCAGGAGTGGTCGGAAGCTGAGAAAATCTTGAAACATGTTTGCGCCTATTCTACACGTGCCGGAATGGCCGAGCTCCGGCCGCCACACAGTGATACCCTTGTCCCACATCGAAAAAATCAAAGATTTAAAATGAGTTTATAATGGCTTACAATGGACTTCTATAGTAACTTGGGTTAATCATTTTCGTAAAGCGATGACGAATACGAAGTAGTTGCTATAAGGGTCCATTGTGCAGTCACGCAGGCGCGGGCCCGGGCTCAGGGCGTGACAGAATGGTATCAGAGCCGGTCACCGGCATGGAACACCGAGAAATAAGTGCTATGCGGGGCAAAGTGCTACGTGCATGGGAGCCACCTCTTGAACCTGCGGGGCAAAGTGCTACATGACGGGAGCCACCTCTTGAACCTGTAGGAGCCACCTCTAGATTCTCGGTGCTGGTGAATCGAGGGGTCAGGCCGCGATGAGGACGTCGCGTTCTGAAGGAGGGGTGATTGTGATACCCTTGTCCCACATCGAAAAAATCAAAGATTTAAAATGAGTTTATAATGGCTTACAATGGACTTCTATAGTAACTTGGGTTAATCATTTTCGTAAAGCGAGGACGAATACGAAGTAGTTGCTATAAGGGTCCATTGTGCAGTCACGCAGGAGCGGACCCGGGCTCGGGGCGTGAGATTTTTTTTTGTGAACTTGTCTAATCTTGCTCTACAACTTTTTTATGGAAAACATTTTGCAATTCCGAACCGACCTTGAACAGATTTTGAAAAATAAAGATGATTATTTGGCTTGTAAGAATGATCGACTGGAACATAAATTGTGAGAATGATCCAGATCTTGATCTTGTTACATCTCCAACATATGATATTTTTTCGTGACTGTGAGAATGATCTACTGAAACATTTTAAACTAGAAACATTTTGAACAATTTTTATTTTATGACCGAAACAAAATTCGTCTGAAAAAGTTCTAGAAATTGTTTTTCACGAACTCGAATTTTCTAGAATGACTCGGATTTTTGATCTTGATGATTTTTGGCTAATAAAAGGTTGATGTGTGAAAATTTAGAGATTTTTGAACAAGGTTTGGTATTTTTTTTTCTCTTTTTTCTTCTTATTTTCGCTTGTTCTTCAACCAACTAATTTTCTCTTTTAAACTCACAAATTTGGAAAAAAAAATTGTCTGATAAATTTTTTAAAATGAGACCTATTTATAGCAATTGGTTGAAGTGGATGAGTCATTACACATAGCCACTTGTTGGCCTAACTTGGTGACATATATTTTCTATTAAAATTAATTAGTAATAGTTTTTTCATTAATTAATATAATATATTTTAAGTTTTATTCAATTTATTTAGATATACAAATATATATTTTTTATTTAAGTTATATTATGTTAGAAACATATTTTATGTATTTGTAGCATTAAATATAATTATTAAATTGTTGTTGTTATTAAAATCTATTAAATTTTGACTAAACACTTCCAAATTTTTGGGACGGTCTATCTCTGTCCACTGTTTTTTTCAGTTTTGATTTCCTCCAATGTTGATTCTCTTAACACAAAATCAAGTTTATAAGAATAATCACTTTATTTATTGTTTATTTTGAATCTAGAATCTTAAAATTTAGGTCAATGATTTATTTTATTCATAGCAGCTAATAAAGTAATTAACAAATATTCATTTATCAACAAAAGTAATTCATAATGATTATTAATATTAATATAGGCTAGTGAAAATGACTTAGGTAAAAGTTCTAGTTTCCTTAGATGTTCTTGATAGGTACCATCATTATTCAGGTGTTGGATTGAAACATTCCTTTTTCTGATGAGTCTGTTTTCCCTTGCTGGAATTCTGGGTGTTGGTGTAGGTGACACTTTGTCCTTGTTCGGACAGCTTTGAATATGGTCTTGGTCACTTCCACAGATCATGCATTTTCCATGCTTCCTCCAGCATCTTTCCTTACTATGGTTGGGGTTACCGCAATATCTGCATTTCTCACAGTAGTTGATGTCTGAGTTTTCCCATTAACTTTTTTACTGGAGGATTCTTCACGCGATTCCATTTGGGTCTCTTCTCCAGGATTTTTTTTTTTTTTTTTTTTACTATTGGTTAATTTCAACTAGGTTGGGGATCCCGTAGTTTCTTTTTCCTTCTTCACTTATGAGTAAAAGTTTGATCTCTGCATTCAATCACAGTGCTTGGTTGACAGCAAAACTATAATACATGGCCTTTTTTACATAAGATTGCACAACGAATATTGAGTTCGTGACCTTGGAGAAATTTCTTTTTCTTTCTCGACTCATCTTCCCGATAATGAGGAGCGTGGTGAATCAGACGGTGAAATTCTGCCTCGTATTGCATTATTTTCATCGAACCTTGTACTAGTTTTTGAATTCCTACTCTCGTGTGTTGAGTATAATCTATGTAACGTACCGTACTTTTACTACTTAAAATTTGCGGAAAAATTTAAAATTTTAATCAAATACAACATCCGTACGGTCGTCACCCAATATACATAGAATATCTTTAAAATAATCCATCACCAAATAAAAGTTTGCTAAGAGAACGCTGTCTCGAAACGTCTCACATTCAAATCAAAACATCAGAGTTTTTTAAAAGTTTGCATAAACATAAACTTGCGGTCCTCGGGTTTGGCCTGCCGCTCAGCCCAAGCCTGCCCCTTGGTCGCCACCTCCTGTCTCCTGCTCATCATACTCACCTGCATCGATCAAGTCTAGTGAGTCTAAAGACTCAACACGTATAAACTGGGATAACTAGTACTAAGTAATAAAATCGCATGCAATTTTAAAATAAGGCATACATAACTTGAAACTTGAACATACGTACATGCGTAACTAGACGTGCCATCAACATAAACTTTCATAACATACTGCATACGTAAACATTCATAACATGATCATTTTTCGTAGAGGCATGTTTCAAAGCAAGTGACCCATAACGTAAAAGAGCCTGATCAGACTATACCACAGTACTGGGCTGACAGGGACGTATCCACTGCCGCATACATAAGATCCCTGTTCATAATTTAACAGGCCAGTTGATCTACGTTCATAATTTAACGCTTCACAACCACGATCTAACCCGTTCATAATTTAACGGGCGGATTGGTCCCCGTTCATAATTTAACGCTTTCCAATCCTAACATAATTTGGTCACAAGACATTTAGCATACCTCAAAACTTAAAATATTTTCTTGCACGTCAACATACTTACTTGGCGTTGAGGGACTCATTGGACTTCGATCGTGGGTCGTTGCTGCACATACTAACGTGAATTCACATACGTAACTTGCATAACTTAGACATAAATATCATACTTACTCTCAAGTTCAATCGATACTTAGGACGTTCTAACGTTTCCCATAGCACGACCCTGGATAATCCTTGCACTAAACCATAACATCAAACCTCAAACGTGTTATAATATTTTCCCCAAAATATGAAGGATACGGACCCCGTACCTACATCCGTGCATGGGTCCGTGTAGGTACTGGAAGTTGTGTGCGCAGAAATGAGGAGACACGGACCCCGTGCTGAGGTCCGGGTAGAGGTCCGTGTAGACACTGTAAAAGACATCGCAAAGGAGGGAGGGGCACGGACCCCGTGCATAGGTCCGTGTGGGGGTCCGTGTAGACACTGTAAAAAGACACTACGGAAGAACAAAAGGCACGGACCCCGTGTAGAGGTCCGGGTGTGGGTCCGTGTACCTACTGTGAACGCGAACCAACGAAAATTTTGTACATGTTTCGCTTAACTTTCTAGACTCGATTGCACGGACTACGAATCGACACCACGAGCTCATCTTAGGCTACTAATTCAATGACCCAAGCCTAAACAATTGTCCCAAAACAACCCAAAATCACAATCAACCCAACAAACCCGTGAACGAGACTTTTTGACAACAAACGGTTCTATACGACATTCAATCTCCCAAGCGCCTAATGACAAGAAACGACGCTTCATTATACATCCCAACATCATAAATAATATACCTATACGCAGCAACGATCACCCGTCGATCCCCAACGAGGCCTGCAACATAAAACTTCAAGAACATAATTTACGTAAAAGTCGCAGTTTGAGCAGTCCCACGAAAAATGCCATAACTCACTCAATTTTTGTCCAACAATTTTGAATCATATATCAAATCGAAGGTATCGAAACGCTCTACGACTTTGCCGTTGAAAGTTTTCCCAAAATATGAACAGAAAAATCGCAGTTTTGACATGAACAGTAAAAACGAGTTTTAGATCTAAAAATTTTCCTTCGAAATTGATCCGATTCATGATCCGCTCAAACTTCTATCATCATACATAACTTTTACGCATAAAAACAATGCAATACAATATATGAATTGATCGACACATCAAGAACAGATTATACGTGTCTTTTTGATATTTAAAATACCGTACGACGACACCGAAGCGGAGATGGAGCGAGGTTTGATCCGGGACGAACGTGGCACCGATTTTCCTTGAAATAGATTACGAAAATTGCTGGAATTTGAGAGGGAAGGGGGACGGCTGCTATGTGCACAAGAACCCTAATCTTTTCTCTTTCAAAATAATAAAACTAGAATGGATGAAGTGTGTGTGTTTGAGCGTGCATCGGTGTGTGTAAAAGTGTGTGTGTGTGTGCGTGAGTTTAGTGTGTGCAGAATGTGTGTGTGCGTGTGTTAGATAATTAGGAGGAGTAAAATTTGCTAATTAATAATTAACAATGCTAATCAAGATGCTAATTAAAAAGGTTGACTCAAATAACAATTTAATTGAAATACTATCCTTACTCCTCTTTAAATAAAACTCTTTAATTAAAATATAACACACACCATACTAGACTTTAAAAGTTCTAAAATCATAAACTCACAAAATAATTAATTTAGGATTCAAAAATGCTAAAACTCATTAAATTAATTAAAATGCCCCCAAACTCAACTTAAAATAAAATACCATATTTTAAATGGTCACAATCGTCACCGGTCTCTTCCTCGATCTCGCCTCGAATAATCGCCTGAAACATTAAGCTCGAAAGACATTTTAACGTGCATCACATAAACATAAATAATTTAAAATAATGCATTTAAATAAATCATGCATCGCCAAAACTCAATAAAAATTAATTTAGATGATTTAATAATTAAATGAATGCATGGGTTATACGTGTATTAAATTTGGGCACTACAGTTCCTCCCCCACTTATAAAAATTTCGTCCTCGAAATTAAGTCTTACCGAACAACTCCGGGTAGCGAAGTGTCATGTCGGCCTCTGACTCCCAAGTGGCTTCTTCCACCGATTGATTCAGCCATTGAACTTTGACCAACTTAGTCGTCTTGTTCCGAAGTCTGCGCTCCTGTCTGTCTAGGATTTGGACTGGTTTCTCCTCGTAAGACAGGTCTGGAGTCAACTGCAGCGGCTCATAACTCAGAACATGAGAAGGATTAGCCAAATATTTTCTCAGCATCGAGACATGGAACACATTGTGCACCCCGGCCAGATTCGGCGGAAGGGCTACACGATACGCTAGCGTCCCAACTCTGTCCAAGATCTCAACCGGTCCAATAAACCTCGGACTCAACTTGCCTCTCTTTCCAAATCTCATAACACCCTTCATAGGTGCTATCTTGATAAAACGTGATCTCCTACGGCAAACTCGAGATCTCTCCTCCTTTTATCTGCATAGCTCTTCTGACGGCTCTGGGCGGTCTTCATTCTGTCACGAATCTTGACCACCACGTCTGCAGTTTGCTGAACTATTTCTGGACCAAGTTCTGTCCTCTCACCAACTTCATCCCAATGAACTGGTGATCTGCACTTCCTCCCGTACAACGCCTCATAGGGAGCCATACCAATAGATGCTTGGAAGCTGTTGTTGTATGTGAACTCCACTAGAAGTAGTCTAGACTCCCAAGTTCCTTGAAAATCAATCAGGCACGCCCTTAGCAAGTCCTCTAAAACCTGAATCACTCGCTCAGACTGGCCATCTGTCTGTGGGTGAAAAGCTGTACTGAAAAGCAACTTCGTCCCCATGGCTGCATGTAAGCTCTTCCAGAAGGACGATGTGAACCTCGGGTCCCTGTCGGACACAATAAAGACTGGGAAACCATGCAACCGGACGATCTCCTGGATATAAAGATCCGCATACTGCGTCATGGAGAAAGTCGTCTTCAGTGGCAGAAAATGCGCTGACTTAGTGAGTCGGTCCACTATAACCCAAATGGAATTCGATCCTCTGACTGATCTCGGCAACCCAACAACAAAATCCATAGTAATGTTCTCCCACTTCCACTCGGGGATGGGGAGTGACTTTACCAACCCTGCTGGTCTCTGATGTTCAGCTTTTACTTGCTGACAAGTGAGACATTCTGATACGAACCTACGGATGTCTCGCTTCATCCCTGGCCACCAATACAATAACTGAAGGTCTTTGTACATCTTGGTGCCTCCTGGGTGAATGGAATACGGAGATGCGTGTGCCTCTGTCAAAATATCCTATCTGATCGAACCAACACTAGGCACCCACATTCTACCTCTGTATCTCACAATGCCGTCTGAAACTGTGTACAGCACACTGCCCTTGGCTTCGTCTTTCAGTCTCCATTTTTGTAACCGCTCATCTGAAGACTGACCTGCTCGGATTCGGTCTAGCAGATCAGATTTGACTGTCAGATTAGACAGCCTAGGAGCCTTGCCATCACGATAAATCTCTAGACCAAACTTCTGAATCTCCGACTGTAGTGGTCTCCGAGCTGTCAACTGAGCTACCACTGCCACTTTTCTGCTCAAGGCGTCTGCGACAGCATTAGCTTTTCCCGGATGGTAGCTAATCTCGCAGTCGTAATCTTTCACAAGTTCTAACCACCGTCTCTGTCTCATATTCAACTCTTTCTGTGTGAAGAAATATTTGAGACTCTTGTGGTCGGTGAAAATCTGACATTTCTCGCCGTATAGATAGTGTCTCCAAATTTTCAATGCGAAGACGACGGCGGCTAACTCCAGATCGTGCGTCGGGTAGTTCTTCTCGTGCACCTTTAACTGTCTGGAAGCATAAGCTATGACCCGACCTTGCTGCATCAACACTGCGCCTAATCCGAGCTTAGATGCATCGGTATATAGCACAAACTCGCCTTGCCCTGTCGGCATGGCTAGCACTGGCGCTGAAATAAGAGCTTGCTTCAAGGTGTCGAAGCTCTTTTGGCATTCCTCACTCCACACAAACTTTGCGTTTTTCTTGGTTAGTGAGGTGAGCGGCACTGCTATGGAAGAAAATCCCTTAATAAACTTACGGTAGTAGCCTGCTAAACCCAAAAAGCTGCGGATTTCAGATGCGTTCTTTGGCTCAACCCATTCCTTAACGGCTGCCACCTTCGATGGGTCCACCTCAATACCACTGCTGGATACTATGTGCCCCAAAAATGCAACTTTCTGCAGCCAAAATTCACACTTACTGAACTTCGCAAATAACTTGCGACTCTGCAAGGTCTGCAAAACTGTCCTCAAATGCTGGTTGTGCTCCTCATGGCTCTTCGAGTAAATAAGAATGTCGTCAATAAATACTATGACGAATTGATCGAGGAACGGCTGAAATACTCGGTTCATGAGGTCCATGAAAATTGCTGGAGCATTCGTCAAACCGAATGGCATTACTAAGAACTCGAAATGCCCATACCTGGTCTTGAAGGCCGTCTTGTGAACATCTGCATCCTTAACCTTCAGCTGATGATACCTTGATCGAAGATCTATCTTAGAGAACACGGTAGCTCCCTGCAACTGATCGAACAAGTCTTTTATTCTAGGCAACGGGTATTTGTTCTTGATCGTTACCTTGTTTAGTTCACGGTAATCGATGCACAACCTCATGCTCCCATCCTTCTTCTTCACAAAGAGCACTGGTGCGCCCCACGGTGAGAAACTAGGGCGGATAAAGCCTTTGTCGAGGAGCTCTTGAATCTGCTGCTTGAGCTCTAACATCTCAGCTGGAGCTAACCTGTATGGCGCCTTAGAGATTGGCGCTGTGCCCGGCACGAGCTCGATTGCAAACTCCACCTCTCTCTCTGGTGGAAGGCCGGTGACGTCATCAGGAAAGACGTCTGGAAATTCGCTAACTACCGGCACTTCTGAAATAGAAGGAGTGGGCACGTCCGGCGCTGCTATAACACTGGCCAAGAAAGCCTGACATCCCTTGGAAATAAGTCTCCTTGCCTGCATGCATGAAATCATGCGAGGAAAACTTCTCCATCTAGCTGGCTCGAATAGAAACTGCTCCATGCCCAGCGGCCTGACTAATACTGACCTTTTCTGAAAGTCAATCAGAACTCTGTTCTTAGTCAGCCAGTCCATTCCCAATATAATATCGAACTCTGGCATCGGCAATACGATCAAATCTGCATATACTAGGTGGCCCTGCAGTTCTAGATCGATGTCCCTGATCACACTGGTAGCTAACAACTCTTCCCCTGATGGGGCTGTCACTGAGAAGTTCAAGTCCAGACCGATGGACTTGATGTCCAGGTGATTAGCAAAGGTCTCTGATATAAAGGAGTGGGTGGCTCCTGAATCTATCAGTGCAGTTGTAGCTAATCTCTTTATGAAAATATTCCCTGAGATGCGTTAGCACAACACAACTTATATCCCAAGACACTAACAAGATAGTAACCCAAATATACTCAAACAATACTAGCATCCTACTTATCCCAAGTAAAATTCCACATGCAAATCAAATAGTACTGAACTTAGGTAGAAAAGTTTACCGGTAAGTAAAGTAGTGTCTGGGTCCGCCTCCTGTGCATGCATGGCGAATACCCTGCCCTGGGTTGGCTGCTTCCACTGCGGGCACTCCTTCAGCATATGATCTGTGGCTCCACACTTGAAGCACCTGCCTGATCCATACAAGCACTGTCCCGGGTGCTGACGATTGCATTTAGGACACACGGGGAAGGCAACGGGCTTCTGAGGCGCCCCTTGCTGCTGAACTGGACCCTTGCCCTTTGGTGGTCCATGATAAGGCTTCTTCGCTGGCGGCCCCTGATACGGTTTCTTAAAGTGGGGTCGCTGATTCTGCTGCTGATGGTGAGGCTGCGGTGGAGCCTGATAGGGCCTCTTGCCCTGCCAGTCAGCCTCGATATCTCGCTGGTCCTGTTCTGCCGCCAAAGCTCGGGACACGGCGACTGCATAAGAAGTGGGACCAGCTACTCGGACGTCGCGGCGCAAGATCGGCCGCAAACCATTCAGGAAATGTCTCAGTTTTGCCTGTGCATCATTCGCAATAAGGGGCACGAAGTGACACCCCTTTTCAAACTTCCTCACAAATTCCGCCACGCTACTGTCTCCCTGTCGCAGCGTCATAAACTCGTTGGTGAGTTTAGTTCGTACTTCCTCAGTGAAGTACTTAGAGTAGAAAACCTCTTTAAAACCATTCCAAGGCAGCACCTGCAAGTTGACTGCCACAGATGCACTTTCCCACCACAACCTAGCGTCTCCAGTTAACAAGAATATAGCACATCTGACCCTGTCAGCGTCCGTCAGCTCCATGAAGTCAAATATCACCTCGATGGACTTGATCCATCCCTCCGCCACCATCGGGTCAGTAGTACCCGAGAACTCCTTCGGGTTCATCCTCCGGAACCTCTCATATACTGCCTCCGGTCTAGGCCTCTCCTCATGGCCTGCAACAGTCTGGTTCCTCGCAAATTGTGCGAAGAATTGCGTCATGCCAGCAAGCATCTGTGCCTGCATATCTGGTGGTGGAGGTGGAGGAGGATTGGCCCTCTCCTCATCTCGATGTTCCCTGTCCTCTACTCGGTGCTTTCTGTTCTCATCCTTTGTTCCACGGTCGATCACACGTCTAGGAAGCATACTGTTCCAATAAATTACCCAACACGTAAACCCAACATGCATGAACATATATCAATATTTTATGATGCACGTAAATTGAACTTAAAACATAGACATGCTGAAATCATGACTTAATGCGTAATACATAGCATAGCTCAAAACTTTAAAACTTACAGACTTGAGGTGTGACTTCGTGAGCTTCTTGCGACTGGCAGTAGGCATAACCCTCTACAAGAACACGGCTCTGATACCAACTGTAACGTACCGTACTTTTACTACTTAAAATTTGCGGAAAAATTTAAAATTTTAATCAAATACAACATCCGTACGGTCGTCACCCAATATACATAGAATATCTTTAAAATAATCCATCACCAAATAAAAGTTTGCTAAAAGAACGCTGTCTCGAAACGTCTCACATTCAAATCAAAACATCAGAGTTTTTTAAAAGTTTACATAAACATAAACTTGCGGTCCTCGGGTTTGGCCTGCCGCTCAGCCCAAGCCTGCCCCTTGGTCGCCACCTCCTGTCTCCTGCTCATCATACTCACCTGCATCGATCAAGTCTAGTGAGTCTAAAGACTCAACACGTATAAACTGGGATAACTAGTACTAAGTAATAAAATCGCATGCAACTTTAAAATAAGGCATACATAACTTGAAACTTGAACATACGTACATGCGTAACTAGACGTGCCATCAACATAAACTTTCATAACATACTGCATACGTAAACATTCATAACATGATCATTTTTCGTAGAGGCATGTTTCAAAGCAAGTGACCCATAACGTAAAAGAGCCTGATCAGACTATACCACAGTACTGGGCTGACAGGGACGTATCCACTGCCGCATACATAAGATCCCTGTTCATAATTTAACAGGCCAGTTGATCCACGTTCATAATTTAACGCTTCACAACCACGATCTAACCCGTTCATAATTTAACGGGCGGATTGGTCCCCGTTCATAATTTAACGCTTTCCAATCCTAACATAATTTGGTCACAAGACATTTAGCATACCTCAAAACTTAAAATATTTTCTTGCACGTCAACATACTTACTTGGCGTTGAGGGACTCATTGGACTTCGATCGTGGGTCGTTGCTGCACATACTAACGTGAATTCACATACGTAACTTGCATAACTTAGACATAAATATCATACTTACTCTCAAGTTCAATCGATACTTAGGACGTTCTAACGTTTCCCATAGCACGACCCTGGATAATCCTTGCACTAAACCATAACATCAAACCTCAAACGTGTTATAATATTTTCCCCAAAATATGAAGGATACGGACCCCGTACCTACATCCGTGCATGGGTCCGTGTAGGTACTGGAAGTTGTGTGCGCAGAAATGAGGAGACACAGACCCCGTGCTGAGGTCCGGGTAGAGGTCCGTGTAGACACTGTAAAAGACATCGCAAAGGAGGGAGGGGCACGGACCCCGTGCATAGGTCCGTGTGGGGGTCCGTGTAGACACTGTAAAAAGACACTACGGAAGAACAAAAGGCACGGACCCCGTGTAGAGGTCCGGGTGTGGGTCCGTGTACCTACTGTGAACGCGAACCAACGAAAATTTTGTACATGTTTCGCTTAACTTTCTAGACTCG
Organism: Primulina eburnea; assembly: GCF_022965805.1. Classification (NCBI taxonomy): domain Eukaryota; kingdom Viridiplantae; phylum Streptophyta; class Magnoliopsida; order Lamiales; family Gesneriaceae; genus Primulina; species Primulina eburnea. Next base: position 55,917,425 of record NC_133101.1, read on the forward strand.
ATTGCACGGACTACAAATCGACACCATGAGCTCATCTTAGGCTACTAATTCAATGACCTAAGCCTAAACAATTGTCCCAAAACAACCCAAAATCACAATCAACCCAACAAACCCGTGAACGAGACTTTTTGACAACAAACGGTTCTATACGACATTCAATCTCCCAAGCGCCTAATGACAAGAAACGACGCTTCATTATACATCCCAACATCATAAATAATATACCTATACGCAGCAACGATCACCCGTCGATCCCCAACGAGGCCTGCAACATAAAACTTCAAGAACATAATTTACGTAAAAGTCGCAGTTTGAGCAGTCCCACGAAAAACGCCATAACTCACTCAATTTTTGTCCAAAAATTTTGAATCATATATCAAATCGAAGGTATCGAAACGCTCTACGACTTTGCCGTTGAAAGTTTTCCCAAAATATGAACAGAAAAATCGCAGTTTTGACATGAACAGTGAAAACGAGTTTTAGATCTAAAAATTTTCCTTCGAAATTGATCCGATTCATGATCCGCTCAAACTACTATCATCATACATAACTTTTACGCATAAAAACAATGCAATACAATATATAACTTGATCGACACAGCAAGAACAGATTATACGTGCCTTTTTTATATTTAAAATACCGTACGACGACACCGAAGCGGAGATGGAGCGAGGTTTGATCCGGGACGAACGTGGCACCGATTTTCCTTGAAATAGATTACGAAAATTGCTGGAATTTGAGAGGGAAGGGGGACGGCTGCTATGTGCACAAGAACCCTAACCTTTTCTCTTTCAAAATAATAAAACTAGAATGGATGAAGTGTGTGTGTTTGAGCGTGCATCGGTGTGTGTAAAAGTGTGTGTGTGCGTGAGTTTAGTGTGTGCAGAATGTGTGTGTGCATGTGTTAGATAATTAGGAGGAGTAAAATTTGCTAATTAATAATTAACAATGCTAATCAAGATGCTAATTAAAAAAGTTGACTCAAATAACAATTTAATTAAAATACTATCCTTACTCCTCTTTAAATAAAACTCTTTAATTAAAATATAACACACATCATACTAGACTTTAAAAGTTCTAAAATCATAAACTCACAAAATAATTAATTTAGGATTCAAAAATGCTAAAACTCACTAAATTAATTAAAATGCCCCCAAACTCAACTTAAAATAAAATATCATATTTTAAATGGTCACAATCGTCACCGGTCTCTTCCTCGATCTCGCCTCGAATAATCGCCTGAAACATTAAGCTCGAAAGACATTTTAACGTGCATCACATAAACATAAATAATTTAAAATAATGCATTTAAATAAATCATGCATCGCCAAAACTCAATAAAAATTAATTTAGATGATTTAATAATTAAATGAATGCATGGGTTATACGTGTATTAAATTTGGGCACTACAATCTAGGTGATGTATTTTTTTTCTCAAAATCCCGCAAAAAAATGTCCATGTTTTGAGAGAGTTGTTTTTCTTCTACTGGTGATCAACAACTCTCCACTCGTTATGTGATACCCCCTCGAATTGATATATCACAAAGTTCATTTTATGTTCTTCCGAGTAGTTAAGAACAAAGAAAATCATTTCAATTTTGATTACTCATTCTTCAATGTGTTGTGAGTCAAGCTAGGGTGCCATAAAACTTGGGTAGGTGGAATCTAAGGTATCTTTAAAGAGTTCGGCCATTTTTTTCTTCAAAACTTTGAAGATCTCGATTATTTTTGCCATAGTTTCTCGCTGGTGGTTGCGAGCAGGATAAACTGAGAGTCTTTGATATCACCTGTGATCGCTGACTTGTAATATCATTCACTTTTAACTTGAAGTAGCGGAAGCATGTGTAATTTTTAACTTTACAAAAGATAACTCAAACGTAATTTCACTATCGTTCTAACCCAATATTTTAATTTTCGTAATTATATCTATTTGGAGTCCTGAAATACTATATCTGGAACATAAAATAAATATAAATAAAATATATATTAAGTCTTTAGTAACTTAGTGATGAAAAAATTTGAGCTTATATATTTATAACAATTGAAACAATAATTCATCAGTTTTGTAATACAATATGAGATTTTATTTACAATTAGTAACGTAACGCTATGAAATATTTTGTCGAGTAAAACGTAGTGACTGTTCAGAATTCTGAAGTGAATATTGGGTTAAAGAGTCGGTTCCCACCAATATTTGTTGTAGTAAATTTTCCTACGTTAGAAACATGCAATTGATCATTTACGAGTCAAAGTGAACTCAAATTTTCGTACCAAAATCATGTAGTTCGGATTAACCATATGCCAGAGTTTAAACCATTGCTCAATGGATTTACTTTCTAGGCCAAAGCTATGTTTTCCAATGGACATACAATCTGATACATATACCATAGTCCAGGGATCCATTCATTCATTCAGTCAATAGGCAATTGAACTAGTCAGGAACCAATAACAATCCAGAAAATCAAACATATAGCATAATATGATCAATAAATTGAGAAATGCATAATATGATGCAGCATATACGAATAAATCAATTGTTTATGAAATTTTTTTATAAGTTCTAGGTCGAATGCCAAAAAAGGCCATAATTGAAGAAAATCGGTAGTAAACTCACGTGAGAAACCTCACCTTGATACCTTACATTTTCGTCTCAATTTCAATCCCTAGTCAAGATAATTTATTAGAATGTAATTTGAGTGATTTTTCACTGATTATGGCCGGTAACAGGTGTTGGAACTTTTTAAACTTCATTTTTTTACAAAACTTGCATCGGATAGTTTTGAATAAAGCTTTAAAAATTCATAGTACTTAAAGTACATGTCTTAAAATTACCTAACATTGCTCAAAAAAAAAAAATTACCTCATTCCAGTCATGCCTAAAAATAGTGCATGAGTGGTCGGAAACTGAGAAAATCATGAAACACCTCGGCGTGCGTACAACATGCGTCACCTTGTCGGCGCGCGACCGAGCTCTGACTGCCATTTCTAGTGAATTTTTCTCATTCTGCTCTAAATTTTTTGTGTAGAAATCATTTTGAAATTTTCAACCGATTTTGCCCAGATTTTGAAAAACAATATGATTATTTGGCTTACTTCGGTCATCCAAAAATAGTTTTTTCATTGACTGTAAGGATGATCCGCCTGCACATGTGTAGAAATAGAAAATATTTTGAACAAATTTTATGTTATGCCCGAAACAAAATTCATTCAAGAAGAATGAGAAAAACAAGACAAATTAATATAGCTACCTCATAAACAATTTTATGAAAATTTTCAGAAATTGTTATTCACGAACTCGAATGTTCTTGAATGATTCGGAGTGTGATCTTGTTACACTTCTAGCATACGGTGATTTCTGGATAAGAACGAGTGGTTGTGTAGAAATTTGAATATTTTTTAACAAGGTTTGGATATTAAAATTAATTAGTAATATACATTTTCATTAGTTAATATAATAATTTTTTAAATTTTTATTTAATATTTATTTTTAAAAATTATATTATTTTAGAAGTATATTTTATCTGTTTGTAGTATTCAATAGAATTTATTAAATTTTACTTATAGGAGAATAAAATTTATTTCCTATAATTAAACTATTATTATTAAAATCCATACATTTTGACTAAACAACTCAAAATTTTTGAAGTGTCACGTTCTTCACAATTACACTTGTTAAGAACAAAAATATCACATTGTTAATTTATTCTAGCAACGTGGAACATGCTATGTGTTGTCGGTAGGGTTTTCTCCAATCTCTTTCATTAGATCTCAACTTGAATATGATAAGACTTATAAAATTATATTAGCAAATTTGAAGTCGATGTAAGAGATAACTCTTTGCCTTTAAAACGAATTTGTCATACATTTAGTAGTTATGTGGATATTTACCCTGGATATGTTGGACGTCTTGAATCACGAACAGAAGCAGCAAATGGAAGCAACCGCAACAACAATAAGATCAAGTCGAGGCAAGGTGGATCCTTTCTCCGCAAGACGAAATTGCCCGTATATAGTGCTATACGTCGCAGGCAATCGTCCCCAAGATACAACGACTTCACGTCGAGAATTTGCAGCACTTCAAATCTCGAAATCAGCGAACACAAAATATGCAAGAGCTCTCAAGTATTCAAAGAAGCAAAGAATGCAGCAAGATGACCAAATTTTCGAACCCTTTTGAATGATGGATGGGGGTGAACATTTATAGGTGATCATTGGATGTGTTGAAAGGACATGTCTTTCCAGATTGGGTGCATTGAGGAGACACAATTCTAGCCAAAGAACACATTGTTTGGTTCAAAAGAAGCCATGAACAGGTGCTTTGAAGTCAAGGGACGCACATGATTCTCTGAAACAGCGCAGCGCGCGCAGCCGTGCGACAACACCCGCGGCCGTGCGCAGAATACTACACTTGTGCGCAGCGCGCACAGTAAGGCGCGCGCGAGAAGCTGCGCGGCCCCTATTATGCTCGACGGCTTAATCCAGTAACAAGCGCGCAAGATGTGGCGCACCCACGCGCCATGCTCTGTCCCACGCACATCATCTTTTGCTCATTGTAGTGTGTTCCGGCCGCATGTACGTGTGCTTCTTTCTGACAACTTATTTTCCAAATAAATTTGGTCCAAAAAGATTAATATTTGTCAAAGACCGCACCGCAGCGCACCGCACCGAGACGAGACGAGCGCGCGTGTGTGTTTCACCGAGACGCAGCCTATTAGCGTCTTCCCCCTTCTAAAAGCTTCTGGTACCCCTTGGGGCCCAAACCCCTATTCAAACTTGTAGTTTATAAGGGAGACATCACTTGGCTATTTCCTCAGTGTCTTTCCTCAATGTGGGACAACTCCCACTCTCTTTTCTATTCAACAACTCTTCATTATTTATTTTTCCAACATTTAGTACTCACGAGACATGATAATCGTCTCCCAAGATACAATAATTTTTTACTCATGATAATAACACTATAAATTACAAGTTCCATCGCCAGAAATGAAGCAAACTCTCTTTTAGAATACAAAAAAAAAATGTAAATTAAACAATATGAGTACATAAGATGTTCAGAAAAATCTGATCAAAAGTTCTTAATATTGATCCTTGATAATGTATTTATAGATATCAAATTGTAGGGACATGTTGTTCCAACAGTGAGGTGTTCCTTCATCCAAAAATCAGATGCAAACCATCAAAGAACACCATTTGGATGTAATGTATCATGAAAAACTCGTAAATATTATCAATCAGCGCCACTTTACGAGCAGTTAGACACCTCTCCTATAGTCCTTGAGAAATCAAGGGCACAAAAGAGGCAGCATTCACATTGCCTGAGGCATGGAAAATTCAAATGTTTTTTTCTTAATTTTCTTTTGCTTGATTTTGATTAGTTAAGTTCTTAAAAAAATTCCAACATGTGTGTCACATAAATTAAAATTGAACAAAAACAATGCAAATCTACATCATTCAAGTTTGTCAACAGAAAAAATCTCATTCAGCTCCTACACAGATAAACGAAATCGAGTCAGAAACAAATAATAAATAAGTAAATTTTGATATTTTTGTTATTTTTCAATAGGACAAGTGTGGTATATCAAAATTTTCCTCTTCTTAATTCTATAGGGAATAGGTATTATAATATAGTAAAAATAATTAAGAAAATACATGTAGGTTTGCAAACTAACCAGGGATTGGAGGTGTAAATGAATTGAGTCGGTTCGCGAGCTTTTCAAACCGGCTCGAAAAATATTTGATTTTTATTCAATCTTATCAAATTCGAGCTTATCAAATTCAAACTGAATTCGAACATGTTCGAGCTCCGTTCGTTTAGACCCCTACCCGGGACAGAGAACATTAATGGAAAGTTTGGGATGAAACCTCTACTGCAATTGATACTCCAAATAGCGGTACACTTTGCTCAAACAAGCCAGATTTGTACAAATTATTAAAAATTAAACCCACTAAAGACCATGAATGAACAAAATATAATTAACCATTTATAAAACATCTGATTGATCTATTTTAAAAAGAAACCGATGTCACATGCACGATAATCGATTAAAACAATATATTGATATTTTTTAATTAAAAAAATAGATGAATAAAATGTTTTATCAATGATTAATTTTGTTTTGTTCATTCATAATATTTAGTATATATAATTTTTAATAATTTTGACAAACGAAGCTTGTTTGAGAAAAATATAATACGGTTCACAGCAACAAGTGTAGCCGATGATTTTGTCGTAAAAGTTTAGCATTTGAGGACTCAAGTAGATAATTGGGGCGATATTCCCAGTCCAACTATCATAATTGGGCCGACAATGAAGATGATTGGACCAATACGAGCCCAATAATTTTCTTTATTTTTGGGGCTGAACCACTGCTGTCGGACTTCGGTTTACTGGTAATTGGAATTAACCTTCTAGATGCCACGTGGCAGAGCATGTTACTCTTCGGCACCAAATGTGAAACTCCGTGGCAAGAATGCTCCTCAATTCACAAAGAGCTCTATAAATTCTCCTTTTCTCGTTATCGATTAACTTCTCCCTGTTAATAATTGATTCCCTATGCTCAAAAGATGGATCTTTTCTTCCTCCCGGTCACGTCAATTCATTTCTCACAGTATACCCACCAATAATTCACTGAAGAAATTCAATAATTCGGAGTTTCTTCCATTTTCCTGGCCTTTATCTATCGTTTTTCGGAGGCCCATTATAGTTTCCGGCGTCTTTTCGATGGCTTCGGATAAGTCTTCGGAAACGACGTCGTCGGAGACCCACAAGCACCGCAATCGCCTTGCTCTGGAGCACAGTCCTTACCTTCTTCAGCACGCGCATAATCCTGTGAGTATTCCTCGGAGCTCCGCGAAGATTAAATCTTTTAGGTGTTGTGGAGTTATGGGTGTGTGATAAGCTCAGTTCTGGGCACATACACGGTTTGAAGATCAAAATGATATATGTTACATTATTCAGAGTTCGACTTTTGTTTTCTGCATGTGTATTAGTGATTTCTATCGTTTAGCGGCTCTTTGCGTGTAACGACGTGTCAGATTTCAGACATGCGCACAATATTTAATAATCAGGCATGAGATTTTTAATAATATTTCTTTCAGGGGAACTGTCTTCGGCCCTATATTCAGCTCTTATTTTATGGGCGTTGGTGTTTTTTGATCTGGTTTTTAAATAGGTTGATTGGTATCCATGGAGTGAAGAGGCATTTTCAGTAGCTCGTAGAAGAGATGTTCCTATCTTTCTGTCAAGTACGGCCTTTTTATTTTTCCATTCCGCACTTGTGGTTCATTCCTTAGTCCTAGATTATTAAGTCTGGTCTCTTGAGTTCTAAAAATTTGTGCAAAATCATTAACTCAATATCCTTTTTCTTTTGGATTTTTACTTCCTGCCTTCTCGTGCAATGATGGGATCATCTTTCATTTTGAAGTTGGATACAGCACATGTCATTGGTATGATTTTTTATCAGTCTCGTGTGAAGTTTATTTTTCTTTGTATCGTCATTGGGCTTCATATATGTAATATTTCGATCTGAGTTTTTTTGTGGGCAACAATTTTTCAATTGAGGTGTCATGTTATGGAGGTTGAATCTTTTGAGAATGAAGATGTGGCCAAATTGCTCAATGATTGGTTTGTCAGTATCAAGGTGGAACTCTCGACTTCTTTGAAATGTCCTTTCCTATTTTTTCCCCTATAAAATGGTGTTCTTTAAAATATTCTTGGCAGGTGGATCGAGAAGAAAGACCGGATGTAGATAAGGTAATCCCACATATTGTATCAATTGTCAACTTATCCTAGCCATTAGTTTTTCTCCCCATTACTCTTTACTAAACGATTTCAGTATTTCACCTTGATTTCTTATATTATTCGATCGCCAAAGTTTCTGAGAAATATCTAACTTAAGCGCTTATTCCACTTTTTATTTCTTCAGGTATACATGACATATGTGCAGGCGCTCTATGGTGGTGGTGGTTGGCCTTTAAGCGTTTTCCTTTCACCCGACTTAAAGCCTTTGATGGGTGGTACTTACTTTCCTCCAGATGATAAATATGGCAGACCTGGCTTTAAAACTGTGCTAAGGTATCAGTACATTCATCCTAACATTGTTTTTATTCAGATTGACAATATGTTTTAAGTAGATTTTCTTTTTTTGTATGGAAATATCTTGTTGGCCAGTATTTTAATTTCAGATGTTGCATGAAAGTCGGAACAGCTTTTATAATCTATTTTATTTGATAGGAAAGTGAAAGAAGCTTGGGACAGTAAGAAGGATGAGCTAGTCCAGAGTGGGACTTTCGCTATAGAACAACTTTCCGAGGCACTAGCTGCTACTACAAGATCGGAAAAGCTGGCAGAAGGGCTTCAAGAAATTGCATTGCAGAAATGTGCTGAACAGGTATTATTTTTTTTTGGGACGTTTTTCTTTTATTTCGGATGCAATTTTGATATATTATTTGTTTTCAGGTTTTATTGTAATCTCGTTTTTTGTGCTGAGATATCTTATTCTCTTTGCTTGGTTTTCCAGAATTTTCTTGTTAACTTTCCAAGCGCCTAATATTTTTTTCATTCTTCATAGCTTTCGGACAACTATGATCCAAAGTTTGGTGGCTTTGGTTCAGCGCCAAAATTTCCTAGACCAGTTGAAATACAGTTGATGCTATATCATTCAAAGAAGTTTCGGGAGAATGGAATGTCGGGTGAATCAAAGGGAAACTTACCTGTGGTTTTGTCCACACTTCAGAGCATGGCAAGAGGTGGTATTCATGATCATGTTGGAGGTGGTTTTCACAGATACAGTGTCGATGAATGTTGGCATGGTTCGTTCTCCTCATTAATTCGCTAAATTAAGTGAAATTGTGAACTTTGGTAATTAGATCATCTGCTGAGGATGCTTGGCGATGGAGAGAGGCGGGGGAAGGGCAGCATTTGAGGCCACCCCCGTCCTGTTGCATTCGTATGATTTTCATATGAAATATGTCAATTATAATGTTTAGCTTCCTCTATCTAATTGTTTTAACATTTTAGTTTAGGCCGTCCTTTTGTGAAATTCCTGGCTCCTCTATTGAAGATGCTCTTTATTTTTTTGCAGTACCACATTTTGAGAAGATGTTGTACGACCAAGGTCAGCTTGCTAATGTTTATCTGGATGTGTTTTCCATCACAAAAGATGTCATCTATTCAAGTGTATCTCGGGATATTTTCGATTATCTGAGGAGAGAGATGATTGGCCCTGATGGTGAAATCTTTTCGGCGGAGGATGCTGATAGTGCAGAGTTCGAAGGTGCCTCCAAAAAAAAGGAGGGTGCGTTCTACGTTTGGACCAGTAAAGAGGTACAGTATTTGGTAGCTTCTTGAGATCAACTACAAGGGACAACTATTGCAGCTATTTTTTCTTCGGTATTCAGATGATTGTTTAATGATTTCAAATTTGTCTGTTGTCTTGATAGGTTGATGACGTGCTTGGAGAGCATGCACCTCTGTTTAAAGAGCACTACTACATTAAACAATCAGGTAACTGTGATCTCTCGAGGATGAGTGATCCTGACAATGAGTTCAAGAGTAGAAATGTGTTAATAGAGAGAACTAGCACCTCTGCAATGGCTTCAAAGCTTGGCATGTCTGTTGATGAATATATGAAGATCATAGGAATGTGTAGACTGAAGCTTTTTGATGTTAGATCGAAACGCCCCAGGCCACACTTGGATGATAAGGTATCACCTGTTTTACGGGACATTATTATTCAAATTATTATTTTATTTCCCTTCATCTCTATCTGGTTTCAACGTGATTTCTTTGTCCAGGTTATTGTGTCCTGGAATGGACTTGCGATATCCTCATTTGCGAGAGCTTCTAAAATTCTGAAGGGTGAACAAGAAGGAACACAATACTACTTTCCAGTTGTCGGTACTGATGTAAGATGTCTTACTGTCTCATAATAGAACTTGTAAAATGGTTAACACCTATTATTTTTTTTGTTTACCATGTGTACCCACCTCTCTTAATAGAACTTGTAAAATGGTTTACACCTATTATATTTTTTGTTTCCTGTGTACCCACCGTTATTTTTCTTTCCTGTAAATGTTTTAAAGATAATTAAGGTTTTTAAAAATATAAAGTAACTTTTGATATTATATCATGTTTTGTAATTGAACCAGTATCATCTGCTCAAGTGTTTTTGTATAATTGTAAATTATTTTGTCCTCCGTGGACCATAGGCAAAAGAATACCTGGAAGTTGCAGAAAAGGCAGCATCTTTTATCAGGAATCATCTTTACAATCAGCAAACTAGGAGGCTTAATCACAGCTTCAGGAATGGCCCCTCCAAGGCACCTGGATTTTTGGATGATTACGCATTCTTGATTTCTGGTCTTCTCGATCTATATGAATTTGGCGGTTCAATACTTTGGTTAAAATGGGCAGTCGAACTACAACATATCCAGGTAATGAGTCATGTACCTATTTCTCAGTCTTGGTTCTTATACGTATCACATGATGGCAAACTTTTTTAGGATGAACTGTTTCTTGACAAAGATGGCGGAGGTTACTTCAACACTCAAGGTGACGATCCTTCAGTTCTCCTCCGTGTGAAGGAAAACCATGATGGCGCAGAACCCTCGGGAAACTCTGTTTCGGTAATCAATTTAGTAAGATTGGCTTCTTTGGTTGCAACAAATTCCGACCATTACAGGCACAACGCAGAACATCTACTGGTACGCTCTTGATATGCTAAATACTGCTATTCTGCACTAAATTAATCCTTATAAGATCTGAAGGTCTTGTTAATGCTTCTGTTGGTAATAAAGTATTTTAAACTGCATAGCAATATGAGGGTTACATTTATATCTTGTACGACACAGTCATGCATTGAAGTTGCTCCCCAATATAATCAATGTACAAGGAGTACTTCTGCACGAGTTGCATAGACAAGCGCTCCTGGAGTCGCCTTTGTTTTATTCCTTTTACCTCTCAATTTGTGATCTTACAGGCCGTCTTCGAGAAAAGGTTAAAAGAATCAGCAATGGCTGTGCCTCTGATGTGCTGTGCTGCAGATATGCTTGCTGTACCTTCAAGAAAGCAAGTTGTCCTTTCTGGGAACAAGTCTTCTCCGGAATTTGACAGCATGTTATCCTCTGCTCATGCATCCTATGATCCTAACAAAACAGTAAGCACCTCTCCACAAGCGCAGTACTACTCGATTCGCCTTCTCTGATTTACATCCTTAGATCTTTACATGGTCTTTTGGTATTGACGACAGGTGATTCATATAGACCCTTTGAATGACGAAGATATGGGATTCTGGGAGGACAAGAACCAGAAGATCGCCAAGATGGCTAAAAACAACTTTGCTTCCGGCAAGGTAGTGGCTATGGTGTGCCAAAATTTCACGTGCAGTCCTCCGGTGCACGATCCCACGGCTCTCGAATCTCTGCTCTTGAAGATATCCCATATCTAAAGGCGAATATATCAGCGTACAACGATACTAGGAATCGATGTAAGATATTAGGTACCAATGTAATATGATAATCCCACCGACAGGAAGAATGTTGTTTTTGGAACTTCAACTTAAGAACAGAGGTTTATAAAAGTATATGAACAATGGTTGAAGATATCAGTGCTGTGCTGATTTGGTAAGTAGTTTCCAATTATTCGGACGACTCGATATGAATACTATTTGCACAATATCTCCTTTCAGCAGCTGGCACAACGGAACGGACGTAGGAAATTTTGCTTTTGTATTTATAATACATAAAAGCATTTTGATTTATCTGAAAATTCAAGGGAGATAAAAAGCAAGTCTGAATATCGAGATGATTTTGAAATTTTCACAATAATTAAAAGATTATTAATTGAGAATTTAAATTCATTATGAAGTGATTTTGTTTAAATATATAAAGGATTTAAAATCTTTAATTTGTTAAATTTAATAGTAGAAAATCAAAATAAGAGGAAATTGATTTGTGTATTATTTTAACTAAACACTTCTATATATTTGTAAGGTTAAAATACTTCTTGCGAAGAGATTAGTACATAAAATGAAGATCACAGTGTTATCGATCAAACCAGCAACCTACAAATATATATAATACTTAAATTTAGATGATTTTAAATGTTGTCTCGTTAAAATCTTGTCTCTAAAATCTAATAGAAAAAAACACTAATGAAAAAAAAAGAATACAAAAATAATTACTCTCATTGAATTCAATCATCAAGTATCCTTCAATTTGATATATCTCTATCTTTGATATCGATTTCTTGAATGTCGACGTCGATAATGCATTTGTGAATAAAATTATTTTTGCTACAATTTTGGACATTAATCATCTTTCTATTGGAGTTCGTGTGTAGAAAAACTTTAACGAAATATACTTTGTTCTATTTCTTTTTAGTTGTGTAACACAAACAACGTGACCTTTGAATATAGTTGATAGATTCTTGAATATGCTCTGTCATGGATCTTAAGCATTTACGTTTTCGATTTGCTTCATGCATTGCAGTTATTTTAAAGTGAATTGATATGTTGTTATTAAACATTGTTTCATCCGTTTCCATGATATAACAGTACATCCTCGTGTAAATACATAACATGTTTGAAATATGGTTTTATGTGGATTTGAAAGATAGTATGCATCTTTATATCCTGCTAAAAGTGAATTTAATTTTGACGAATAAAATAATCCAATGTCTGTTATACCAAGAAGATACCAGAATTTATACTTTACATCATTCTAATGTCTTTGGGTTGGAAAATAGATATATCTTGCTAAAAGGTATAAAAAAAAAGTATGTCCGGTCTAATTCAATTTGTAAGATATGATAATGCACAAATTGCACTAAGATATGATTCTTCATGACCAATAAATATTTCTTTAAGCGGACGAAAATTATATTTCTTATTGTCAAGTGATCGAACAAATATTAGTGATGTCAATGGATGTGTTTTGTCCATTTAAAAATGTTTTAGTATTTTTTATAACGTATGAGGATTTATTAACAAATATTTCTTCTGATAAATGTCCAATCTGCAATCCAATACAATTTTTTTTCCTCATGTCTTTCATCTCAAATTCAATTTTTAAATAATTGGCAATTTTGGTGAGCTCTTCGGGAGTTCTTATAAGATTAAGATCATCAACATAATCTGCCACAATTGTAAAACCCTCGTATGTTTTTTTTTTAATTATAAAAACACATGGACAAATAGAATTATTTATGTAACCTTCTTGTATTAAATATTTACTAAAGCGATTGTACCATATGTACCCAGATTGTTTTAACCCATATAATGACTTTTGCAATTTTATTGAAAACATGTTCATAGGGGTTGTGTCATTTTCTTTTGGTGGTTTAAATCTAATATGTCTCTATCAAGTAAACCATATAAATATGAAGTGATTACATCCATACATCATATGTCAGTTTCTTCTGAAACAACCAAGCTAAACCAAGAATTGAAAATTGATGGCATCCATCACAAATGAATATGTATCCTTGTAGTTGATTTCATGTCTGTGAGAGAAACATTGGGCTACAAGTCTGACTTAGTATCTTACAATTTCGGAATTTTCATTTTTTCATACAAATATCCATTTGCATCATGTAGTGATTACATTTTTGGTGTTCGAACTATGGGTCCAAATACTTTACGTTTCTTTGGAGATTCCAATTCAGCTTATATGGCTATCTTCCATTTTGGCCCATCATACCTTTATTGACAATCCCTAACAGATTGTGGTTTGGGATCTCCATTACTGTGCACGATATCAAAGACCACATTAAGGGGTGAAAACATTATCAATTCATTGTATTACTACGATGCTATATTTTATCAAATAATTTGTTGAAATCTTAATATTTGTCATGTGCATGTGATTCTTCGGGAATCATATTATGCACCTTTAATTCATTTATTTGTGTTACTCTATCATGTAAAATTGTTTCTTATGAAGTTTTTAGATATTATTTTCCTTGTACCTTTTTCTTTTGAGGTACTGTATCATTCGAACCAAATGGTCGACTACGCAAGTGAATGATTCTTTATAGGCTATTTTATTTTCATTTGCAGGAGAATATTACATGGTCCTGCAGGAATATCGATCTTCACTGGAGTATTCTTTACTTGTACGTGTGAATTTTCATACAATTGGTTTGCAATTCTTTGCAAATAAATGATTCTTTCAACTTCTTGCTTACTTTGATTATTTCAGATATTCGAATGAGAAAATGTTCTCATTCCAACAAAATTTTCATTGTTCTTCACTTCACGATACAACTCCCTTTTTGGTGTTATAAATCCTTCATCAAAGTGAAAATATGCAAATCTTACCGTAAATAAGTCACCAATTAAATGTTCCAAATATCTGATAATAGATGGTACATCATAACTCACAAAAATTTGAGTCTACCTTGTGGACTCATTATGATCTGTTGTGTAGGTAAGATGGGACTTGTATTGCACAACCAAATACTCGGAGGCGAGAAACTCTAGATTCTCGAATATATGCAAGTTTCAAAGGTGAGTATTGGTGATAATTAATTGGTCTTACATGAATCAATGATGCAGAGTGTATTATAGCATGACCCCAAGAAAAATATGGTAGTTTTGTTTTCATGAGTATTGGTCTGGCAATTAATTAAAATTGTTTAAATAAATGATTGTGTAATGTAATTTTGTGTATGTACATGGAACTACATGCTCAACTTAAATCCCGATTGATATAAAAATTCATCAAATGTTTGTGATTTGAATTCAACACGATTATCAAGGCGAATTGTCTTGATTGAATAATCAGATAATTGAGGTAGTAATTAAATAATTTTACCCAAGTAGTCTAGCAAAATCCATATTTTGATAGAGTGAGTCTCATGTGAGACCGTCTCACGGATCATAATCTGTGAGACGGGTCAACCCTACCTGTATTCACAATAAAAAGTAATACTCTTAGCATTAAAAGTAATACTTTTTCATGGGTGACCCAAATAAGAGATCCGTCTCACAAATACGACCCGTGAGACCGTCTCACACAAGTTTTTGCCATTTTGATATGAAAGCAAATTAATATGTGATCACTTATTTGAGGCATCAATCAATATCACGAAGTATTAAAATAGCCCATAATGGGTGTATAAACCCACAAATATCCACATGAATTCTCTCCAACAATGTTGAAATATCAACATCAACCTTTGTTGGAGAATTTTTTATAAATACTTTGTCTTGTGAACAAGACACACAAAGAAAAATCGTCATGTAAAAGAATTTTCTAATTCTTTAAAAGAGGTCCACAAGTATTATTTATTATTATTTATATCATTGTTATCCCAAAGTACCCAAGTCCATTGTGTCATATTACAAAACTTTTCTTATCAACAAACTTATTGTTTGTGTTGTGTTTGCCTCAATTTCTTTTATTATTTGCAATACATCCCATAAGGGAGTGTGCACAGTCTTTCTTTTATCCACTATGGTCAGATATAATAGATGTAATAAAAATGTATTCAACATTGTTTGCATTCAATGTTTCAATATATATCTATTTCGATGAATACCTTAAAAGCTAAGCAAATTTCTATTGGAGTTGCTAGCATAAAGTGCATTTTCAACATATATGTGTAAAATGGTTTTTTTCCATGACCTTCAATAAATTTTGATCTACCAGATATTATTATAGCATTATTTTTAATAATGTTAATTCCAAAAAATATCTTTCACTTTGAAGAACGATATGTGTCGTACCACTATCTGCTAGGCATTTATCTTGATATTCCACCATTAATCTAAAAAACAAATGCATAATTGAATTAGTTATAACTTGAAGATGATTAAATCCAAGGTTTATAAATAAGGCACTTTATTAAATGAAACTCGAAAGTAACTTCAATTACAATTGAAAATAAGATTAAACTTCAAAAATACACTAAACCAAATGATAGTTATTCCATACTTTCTTCAAACATCAATGACAACTAAACGTTAACTGAACTTTGAGAAGTAAAAAAAACAACTAGAATTAAAAGTGACTAATTCCATTTTTTCTATCACAATACCACCAATCAGGTAATCAATATTCCCACTTGGATTAGCAAAGAAATAAGAGGCATACAAGTGAATTATTTCAATCTGCTCATCATCATTAATAAAATTTATCACTATTTTTCATTTTCATTTGATTAATTTTTGGTAGAATTCCACAAGATATTTTTCCGTACAGAAGGTACGACCAATGCCTATGCAATCCACATTGAGACATTTATTTTCATATTCTTTAGAGTTTTTCTCTTTTGCTTCTTCATTATTAGATCTTCATGGTTGGTGGTTTGTCTTATATATATTTCCATTTTCTTGTTGATATTATTTCCTTTGGCTATAATCACGCCCACACCCTTTCCATTTTTTATTTTGAGTTGAGTTAACATTCAATTACATTTTTTTTGCTTTAGAAAATGGTGTAGAGCTAGTTGGGAGTAGCTGACCATTTTTCATGAATAGCACATTGTTTTGTTTATAAACTAGTAGGCATGAAGTATTTTTTAAATTCACGCTCACGATATTTTTGTTGTGGGAGAATATTTGATGCATAAAAAGTGGATAAGTTTTTTCTAAAAAATCTTGATCAATTATTTTTTCTCCACAAAATGTGAACTTGGAACTAATCATGAATAAATCGGAGTTATAATTGCTCACAGATTTGAAATACTGTAGGCAAAGATGAATCTATTCATAACTAACTCTTGCGAGAATTACAATTATCTAATGGTCGAACCTTTATTTCAAAATTTTCAAAGTTCTTATGATCCTTTCATAGTGAGATACTCAGCTTTCAATCCATCATAGAGATTGTGACAAATAAAATATTAGTGTTTTTACACGATCCTACATGGATTCTTCATTTCTTTCTTTTATTGTATCTTATAGATTCTTAGAAATAAGGTGAAGCATTTTTTCCAATTAAATGAAGAGTTTCGAATTCGAGTTTACCATATTGTATCTTAGGATCAAATGTTTATCACTAATTGTTTAGGATTTAATAGTACATAATTTTGACATATTGCATCATATTACGTGTCAAGAAGGTAACTGAGAATAATTATTCCATATTTTCTTCAAACATCAATGACAACTTAAACGGAAACCGAACTTTGAGAGGAAAAAAATCTAGAATTAAAAGTGACTAATTTCATTTTTTCTATCACACTACCACCAATCATGTAATCAATATTCCCACTTGGATTAACAAAGAAATAAGAGGCATCCAAGTGAATTTTTTCAATCTGCCCATCCACATTAGTAAAATTTGTCGTTTTTCATTTTCATTGATAAATTTTTGGTAGAGATCCACAAAATGTTTTTCTATACGGAAGGTACAAGCAAGGCTTATGTAATCCACATTAAACATTTATCTTCATATTCTTTAGAGTTTTTCTCTTTTGATTCTTCATTATTAGATCTTTGTGGTTGTTGGTTTGTCCTATATATATTTCCATCTTCTTGTTGATAATTTTTCCTTTGGCCATAATTAGGCTCACACACTTTCTATTTTTTTTTTTTTTTGAGTTAACATTCACTTACATTTTATTTGCTTTAGGAAATGGTGTAGAGCTAGTTGGGAGCAGCTGACCATGAATGGCACATCGTTTTGTTCATAAACTAGTAGGCATGGACTATTTTTAAATTCATTTTTGGTTGCGGGAGAATATTGATGCATAAAAAGTGGATAAAGTTTTTTTAGTAAATCTTCATCAATGATTTTTTCACTACAAAGTGTGAGCTTGAAACTAATCTTGAATAAAACAGAGTTCTAATATGCATTTAGTCAATATTCTTCATAAATATTGGCAAATTTTAATTCTTAGATAAATATTGTTGACAAATCTTTAAATTTTGGGCTATTTCAAGAACATCAACATATAATTTCAAAAATATGTTTCTTTAAGAGCAATAATATAAACATATAATCTGTGGTACTTTAATAACATCAATATTAAAACTCTGTTACTTTAGAAACATTAATATAAAACCACAAACATTATTATAAAACTAAATTTTGCTGCTTCGAGAGCATCGATATTAAATCTAAATATTGCGCTATTTTAGGAGCATTAATGTAATCATTAAAATAAAACTAAAATTTATACTATTTTGAGAGCATTAACATAAAATCTAAATATTAAATTTCTTCTAGAACATTCATACAAACAATAAGAATAAAATTATTTATAGATATATATCTTGAAGAGTATTCAAGCTGATTAACGTGTTTCATGTTATAATTTAATAGTTGAAGTACAAAGAAATGAAGAGAGAATTGAGTTGTCTATTATTTCAACTAAATATCTATTTATAAGTTGATGGATTGATACATAAAATAAGAATAAAATAATATATCAATCAAATCAACTATCACTTACTATGATCTTTATATAACATCATCTTTTTTTATATATAACATAATTTATACTTTATTATTATTATTAATATTTTAACATTTGGATGATTTTATACACTTGACGTAAAGTACATGGTTATTTTCAACAAGATAAAAAAAAATTTTAAAATTAAAAAAGAGTAGGTCTCTTGTGAGACAATCTCACGAATCATTATCTATGAGATGGGTCAACCCTACATATATTCACAATAAAAAATAACACATAAAAAATAATATTTTTCATGGATGATCCAAATAAGAGATCTGTCTCATAAAATACGATCCGTGAGATTGTTTCACACAAATTTTTGTCATTAAAAAATGGATTATTTTTACCAACTAAGAATAAATGACATAGCTAAAAAATATTTTTAAAAAAGTGTAGAGCATTAATGTTTTTTTTTTTAAAAGTAAAGTACATAATTCTTTTTAAAAAATAAATAAATCCGCTCGAAAATAAATAAAGTACCCAATTGATACACATTAATAAATAAGGGACATATTGCAATTTAGTCGTCTTATTGTGTCGGGGAAAAAGCTGCCGGAGCTCGAAGTGCTGACGCCATTCGCAGACGGCCTTGAATTGCCAAATATCCGATAGATGAAGGCTTAGGGTTTTGTGCGAGTGATGGTGGAGAGCAGGAGGAGGAAGCCCTTGGTGCTTGCTTCCACTGAAGCACTTGTTAATTCCTTGCTCAATCCTTCTAAACATATTGATGAAGAAGCCGAAGGAAGTCACCGGATCACCCCATATCCATTGGCGGCCGGCCTGCAATTAACTGCTGGAATTCTTAGACTCTGCAAGGACGCAACTGTAGATTTTCCTACACTCGATGATTCTTCATTGGTTGGGTTGTCCGCTTCGCTGCTTAAAAGATTATCCATTACTTCAGGATCGCTGGTAATGGATTTACGCCATTTTTTGTTTTACGGCTACTCTGTGATGTTTATTTCAACAGATTGTGAAGTTACTATGCTAAAGCAAGTATTCCCCTTTGTCTCAAGTTTGCTAGCATGTCATGTTCTCATTTTTTCTTTTAAAATCTGGTGTTCTGTTTGGTATAGAGGAAAACAGATGGTTGATGAGTTGTTTTAAAAAAATTCTTTGCCTTTCGAATTATGTGTAGATACGTATCAAGAATTCTGATGCGAACATCAGTAGAATTGGGCAAGCTGTTGCTTTGGACCCTCCCAATGCTGATGAAAACTTGTCGAGTAATGGTTCACTCTGCTCGCAGTCTCCGAGGACGATGGTGATCTTTCCATCACACTCCTACCCTCGAATTCAGTCAGCAACTTTGGATCCTGGAGTGGCTTTTTTATCTCCGATCCTAGCATTTAACTTGAACTTGCACCATTCATGCTTAAAATCTGTTGTGCAGCAAGGCATAGAGACTCTGTCATCTTTGTTTGAAGTAAAAAGGGATGGTGAAGAGATTGGGAAAGTAAATGAGTCTTTTATTACTATAGGACTTGAACCTTGGGGGCAGTTACCTAAGTATGCCTCACACTTGAGAGCATCTTTTGTAAAGATACCAAAGTGTGGCACCCTTGAAAGTCTTAAAACTAGTTCATCAGTTGAAGCAAAAGATCGTCAAGAGTTGATCGATGTGGCTTTAAATGCGTACTTTTCCATTGACAGATTTCTTTCTAGAGGTGATCTCTTTGCTATCTGTGCACGGTGGAGCTGTAAATCAGAGTTGTGCATCTCGTGCAACCGAAAGATGTTGAACGGTGGTGATGATTTGATATACTTCAAGGTCAATTATTTTATGAATACGCTGTTACCTGTCCTACACATCCCGAGAGTGTCTTGAGGATTCCTGATCATATATTAGATTGTTTACCGGTTTTCAGGTTGTAGCTATGGAACCATTAGAGGAACCTGTTCTGAGAGTCAATCGCACTCGAACTGCGCTTGTTCTAGGAGGGGCCGTCTCTTCTGCTGTTCCTCCAGATCCTTTAATTTCACAAATAAAAGGTTTACCACCTTTACAAGAGGATACAGTGCAGACTTTAGCCTCCATACTTGCACCAACACTGTGTCCATCGGCACTTTTATCAAAATTCAGGGTTGCTATCCTATTGCATGGTCTTCCTGGTCTGTTTTAAACTTTTTGCTCCGGTTGTTTGAAAATGTCCTTGTACTTATCATAGTTCCCCAGAACAAATTAATTTGTGAACCAACATCTGAATTTGCTAGCCTGTGCTGATCCCGAAGCTAATTGCAGGTTGTGGGAAAAGGACTGTGGTCAGATACGTTGCTCGTCAACTGGGTTTGCATGTGGTGGAATATAGTTGTCATAATTTCATGACATCTTCTGAAAACAAAGCATCAGTTGCTCTCGCTGAAGCCTTCGATGTAGCCAGCAGGTATTCTGATGCTTATGGTGTTGAACGTTAAGCTATAGTTCCTTTCTGTTTTCATTTTCTTTCATGGGGTTTTGGTGGAATGGGGCATTGGCTAAATCCTTGCTCTCTATGTGTCTGTTCTTATCTCTTCTGAGCTGGTGATATTCTGTTTTATTCCATTCAAATTCCTAGTATTTTTTACATGCTATTACTATTGTAGATATCGTCCAACCATTCTTCTTCTTCGACATTTTGAGGTTTTCAGTAAACCGACCTCTCAAGATGTGTCATCTCACGAGCAAGTTGGTGTTAACTCAGAAGTTGCATCTGTTATTAAGCAGTTTACAGAGCCATTTAGCAAGGATGAATATGGCTACTTTGAAGAAAACTCACCTGATGATTCTGTAAGCATTCTAGTTATCAAGTGTATATCACTTTATTTTCTCTCTTATGTGCAGTAGCCTTTCTCTCTACCGCGCAAGTATTAGTTGCTTCTAATCAGACTTGATGTCACGGTCGAAGATAGCTTCTTTGTTTATTTTCATTTCCCCCTTTTCAACCAGTGAATCTTATATTAAAATAAAGATGCAACAGTTACTATAAACACTATTCAGAACTAAAGGTTCTGATGCTTTCTGTTACACTCGCATTGTAGGGCATATATTAAGCAAAAGATCAAGTGTAAAATGCTGAAATTTTTTTATCTAGCCAACTTATTTTGGTCATTAGAAACCTTCATCGCTTTATATCCATTTTTGAATTGCAACTCAACGCATTTGTGTCTTGAGTTTCATTCTGAAATATTAACGGTTAGCTGATCTGATTTTTTTGGATAAATACCTCAGGATGGAAATGCAAACCCTTCATATGCAGCATGTAGCTAATGACTATTGAAGAAATGATTATAACATTCGCTTGTTTCTTTTGTCCAGAATTTAAAAGTTGATGAAATGATAAACTGTCATCCAGTAATCTTGATAGCCGCTGCTGATAGTTCAGAAGGTCTTCCTCCAACTATTAGACGCTGTTTCAGTCATGAAATAAAAATGGGACCTCTCAGCGAAAAACAAAGGTGGCAATTGCTGTCTCAGTCCCTTCAGAGTGTTTCCCAGTCGAATCCAGATGTATGTTATTGTATTATTTTCCCCTGGATTTTGCAGTGACGTCTACACATACCCTGATGATTTTAGTTGATACCGTTTTACTTGCCTTTATTCTCTCTTCGGTGGTCTTATAAAATGATTAAAGTGATCTTACCATTTTACTTACCCTGAGTATGTTTTTTGTACTATTATGCTGAAGCCTGAAGGTGCATGTTGTCCTTATCTATCTAGCCGAATTTAATAATTTAGCCACTAGAAGTAGATACTTGAATAATAGCAACGTCATTTCAATGCTTTTGTTGCTGTGTAACAACCTTTTGTTTTGAGGTTTTGAGTTTTATTGTTTGCATCATTTCATACTGCAGACCTCTGTCGAGAATATGATAAAAGATATAGTTGGACAGACGTCTGGTTTCATGCCCAGAGATTTGCGGGCTCTAATTGCAGATGCAGGTGCAAATTTAATTTCTGAGGGGGGGATGGCAGACACTGGGTTGGAAGAGAGAACATCTGAGTCCAATTTGATTGAAGATGGCAAAACGATAAGTGCTGCACATTTAGGTCTTGGGAAAGACAACTTAACCAAAGCTTTGGAACAATCCAAAAGAAGAAATGCATCAGCTCTTGGTACTCCAAAGGTGAACCAGACAAGGTCTTAATGAGAACTTTTTTGATAGTTCAGATATTGTATTTCTAGATCGGGGGTCATATGCTTTTGATAACAACTTCACCGCAAAAAATGAGCTTTTCTGTTGAAAATTTTTATGACGGAGAGAGAAGGAGCTCTCTTAGGTCTTACCTTTGCCTGCAATTCATTTGTTTCAAAGAGATACAATTTATTCTTTGAGATACTCTTCCATTTTCCATATGGAAAAATCCTTGTTATCTTTGATGATCCTATTATAGGTACCAAACATCAAATGGGAAGATGTTGGTGGACTTGAGGACGTTAAAAAATCAATTCTGGATACCGTTCAGGTAAAAAACACTCACTGGAAACATGTACATCATTTTGAGTCCTTGACTTCTAAGAATATATAGAGGTTATGTCCTGTTTCGTTAGGTAGTTGATCCAAAAGATATTTCTTGACTATTCAATAAAATTGTATCTTACTAAAATTGAGACTGTCTGCTTTCAACTGGAAAGACTGGCAAATTTACTTATCATTCTTTATTTTCAGATGAATGATCATTATTGACGAGTAAAATGACCATCACATTCTTCATGAAAACTTACTCTCTGGCCAAGCATGTTGTAGATGTTGTAATCAAATTGGACTTCCTTTTACCCGATCCTTTAGCCTGTTTTGATACTCAGTGTTCTGGATTTATATTGCCAGCTTCCTCTTCTTCATAAGGATTTATTTTCGTCTGGTTTGCGTAAACGATCAGGGGTTCTTCTTTATGGTCCTCCAGGGACTGGAAAGGTAGGTTCTGCTTTGAACTTCCCCAATTTTTTCCATTTTGATGTATCTGATAAATTCTTAGATTAGAATCTAGTATTATAATTTTTTCGGGTGTTATTTTCAGACATTACTGGCAAAAGCCGTTGCCACAGAATGTTCCTTGAACTTTCTAAGTGTGAAAGGACCTGAATTGATAAACATGTACATTGGAGAGTCAGAGAAAAATATCCGAGACATTTTTCAGAAGGTAGAAAGTGCTCTTTTTCTATCCTCAGGAGCACCGTAACTACACAAAAAATTCAGGTTCAAATTAAGAACTGTTTTGTTGAATTCTACCTTATTTTTTTAGGCCAGAGCAGCTCGCCCATGTGTTATATTTTTTGACGAACTAGACTCTCTTGCCCCAGCCCGAGGTGCTTCTGGAGATTCTGGGGGTGTTATGGACAGAGTTGTTTCTCAGGTAAGGATAATAACAATCCTTTTGGAACATAATTGCAATTTCCAGACCTCACGTAAGAAGAAAATGTCCTCATGAGACCAAGACTAACATCAGTTTGTCATGGTCCCATGTTTAGGTCATGTTATGGGATGATCAATGTATTTTGGATAGGGTTTTGACGCTTGTTTTGAGAGAACCTCGCGATTAAACATTTACTATTTGATTTGAGAATTCTGGATATTCTTATTCCTTGCAACAATAGTTATTTAAATACAGGAAGACAATTAATTTCCCTAGCAAGAAATATACCGTAATTTCCCTATCCATGGCTAGAACGCAAGTAATATTAAAAAAAAACTAAATAAATTTTTCTAATTAATTCCTAATTTCTGAATCTTCCACCATTTCATCCTTGATTTTAGCAGTTTGTCATTAATTCTTGCCCATTAATCTGTATCCCCTTGGAAATCGTGACAAGCACGAAAAAGATAGATTCCAGGATCTTCAAACTGTTGCTGTTCTCTTTCAATTCTGAAAAATTCTCCATTACTTCAAGAACAATCATCGTAGGAGTATCTCAATGATTAAGCGCAAATGGCGGTAATTCTTATATTCTTCCCACTTCAATTTTGGACGATCTTGTTACCATTTGAGGGACCAGGGTTCACCAATGCACTCAAAGTGGAAAGAGGCCAATCCTACCTTGTCTTTCTCCGGTTCGCGTTGGTGACGAAAGAACTTTTCACATTGACTAAGATATCTCATCAAGTCTGATTGGCTATTGTACTGGGGAAAATCTAGCATCAAATTTTGAGGTACTTTTGATAAGTCGTCCTCGCTGTCTCGATGTCTTTCAAAATGTTGGTCTGTGCACCTCATTGATTGGTGCTGTCTTTGCCCCCAATCTTCTTCTAATTGTATGGTTGACAAACATTTTGATATCTCCTCGAATTGATCAAGAAGAGCTTGCTGCCTTTTCCATTGGCTGCCATGTCCTCTTGATGCGGCTTTACAAAAGCTTCAAATTGTTGTTATAGTGCTTGGAATCCCCCCATGACGACTGGCTCTGATACCAACTGGTTGTGGTCTCAGGTTTGGATCATGTTATAGGATGATCAATGTATTTTGGAAGGGTTTCGAGGCTCGTTTTGAAAGAACCTCCCGATCTCGTAGTTTTAAAGTCTCTTTGGGAGAGAACCTTAGATCCCGTGACAATTGTGAATAATTTTACTGATAATTTTATAATAGAATAACACTATTTATAATAGAGTACAATGATTCAAATAAAGAGGATCATATTATCCTAACATAAATAAAAATTACTCTAACTGAGAAATTATCTTATTTATTTAAAAATTAAATAAAGGATAAGATAACAACAAATCCTCCTTTGGGACTTGAACTTTCCATATTGGTGCAATGGGATCTTGATATTACTCTCTCCTTGGAGATCATGGTTGTCCATAACCAAAAAGTGTAGGCAACCTCCTCAGTCCACGCAAGGAGGTACTTGGATCTCCTCATGAATGATTGTTGCTGTTGGAGTATTTCAAAGATTAGGCATAGGTGGCGGTTCTTAAATTCCTCCTACAAAACCGAGTAAGACATTGGTCTCAAGGTAAAAAAAAAAAAAAAGCCAATCCACTCTTTCCTTTTTCCGGTGTTCATTGATGCCAAAGAATTGTTGGCATCGGTTTAGCCCTCCTAGTGGATCGGACATCCCTCTGTGCTTTGGAAAATCCCATTTTGAATATTTGGGATTGGGCACACGTGCTGCCATATGCTGATCTGCTGCCATGCAGCTCCCTGTTTTTCTGGTCATCCATACCTTTTATATAGCTTCATCATCCTTGTTTGCCTGTGCACTTGGTCTAGCCGCAGCAATGGACAGTGACAATGTGCTGCCATCTGTGGTTTCTCCGCCACGCAGCTCCTTAGTACTTCTGCCTTTGTCCTTACCCCCTACTGCTTCAGTTCTGGTTGCAGAGATAGTTAAGGATAATGCTTTCAGATGGGCATGGAGTTATTGCTGCCGACGCTTGTTTGCAGCCCATTTTCTTTGTACATCTGGATAAATGCTTCGAATTGTTGCTGCAAGGTGTGAAAATCCTCCATAACAGTTGGCTCTGATAGCAATTTGTTATGGTCCCAGGTTTGGATCATGATATTAGATGATCAATGTATTTTGGATAGAGTTTTGATGCTCGTTTTGAGATAACTTCGCGATCTCTTAGTTTTAAAGGCTCGTTGGGAGAGAATCTTATATCTCGTGACACAATATTTTGTATAATTTGCCTGATAATTTGATTAATAGAACACACTCTGTTTATAACAGAAGACAATGATTCATATAGAGAAAATCATATCCTAATATAAATAAAAGTTCACTCTAAGAATGATCCTATTTATTGAAACTTAAATAATATAACAACAAATCCTACAAAAAATTATAGCGAAATAATCCTTTGGGGTTTGAACTTCTGATATTGGTGCAATAGAGACACATGACACAGTCGATGACATGAAATTTTATTTTTCATTATTTTTATAGTTTGTATCAGTCATGTGATTGCCTAATTTGATTTATTTATGTCTAGATGCTCGCAGAAATCGATGGGTTGAATGATTCTTCTCAGGTTTGTTGTAGTACTTCACTGCAGTTACTTTTTACTTTTCTTTCCACATCTATTTTTTTTAGTTGATTTGCCGCCTTTATTTTCTTCTTCCACTTCATTTTAGTTCGTGATTGTGGGGTTCTATAGGACTTATTCATAATAGGTGCTAGCAACAGGCCAGATCTCATCGACCCTGCACTTCTGAGGCCAGGCAGATTTGATAAGCTCCTCTATGTTGGTGTTAATTCAGAAGCATCGTTCAGGGAGAGGTTTGGTTTGTTTTTCAATTCTTTGGTAATTCATGTTTTATATGTACTTCCATTAAAGTTGGTCCATTCTCTTTTTTCAGGGTCCTTAAAGCTCTTACGAGGAAGTTTAAACTGCATGAGCATTTGTCATTGTATGAGATAGCACAGAAATGCCCTCCAAATTTTACTGGTGCTGATATGTACGCTCTTTGTGCTGATGCTTGGTTTCGAGCTGCAAAAAACAAGGTACGTCCCCAACTTGTCTTATCATTCCGAACTCGACATCTGAGTAATAATTTCACCGTGTTGCCAACTTTTCACATTCCTTTGTCTCACTTGACCAAGATAGAGATTATAGGAATCAGATTCTTCCTTTGATATTTCCAAGTATGTTTTGCAGATAGAACCAGAGATATAAAGGCAGTACTATACCATCTTATTGATTTACAGTGAATTAAGAACGTTTCTTTATAACCATTTTTATAGGCGTTAAGTGCTGACTCTAAATCAAGCTTGGATGATCCATCGGACTCCATCGTTGTTGAGTATGAGGATTTTATTGAGGTAGGATATCCTATGTGCAAATGTCAAAGAGTTCACATATCGTCTGATTAGATTCAATCTTCTCTTTCTTTACTCGTGGCTGAGTCATTGTTCTGCACCTTGAAGGTCTTGAGAGAACTTTCTCCTTCACTCTCTATGGCTGAGCTGAAGAAATATGAGTTGCTGCGGGATCATTTCCAAGGTCCGTCGAGGATGAACTAAGTCAGTGTTGTGTACTTTTAATATTTTGTTATTGTTATTTCATCCTAATAATCTCCGGTTAAGTTGCCACAATATTCAATACCTTCCCAAATATTGATGTATATATAAAAGTTTCAAGTCCCCTGTTTTAGTTCACATGCATGATAAATAGAAGATGGAATTCAGAAGTGTGAGAGAGAAAAATAAAGGTGGGAATCAAATAATGTCCCAAAGTTATGAGTCACTAAACATAAAACTATTGTCTAAAATGCATTTCTTGAAGTATTCTTTGCCACCTGCACAGGAATTTTAATATTTTACCTTACCTGTCAATGAAAACCTCGTGAATGTCAATTGCATGGCTTCACTTCACAGGAACTTTTGGGCCCTATTTATGTTACTAGAAAACAAAAACTCATTCAAAATAAACCAAGTGGGGACGAAAATGCTTGGCTGCCCCTTTTTTAGTCGAAATAAATTTAAATCTGAAACTTTAAATCATCTGGAAATTGATTTTTGTTATTGAGGGAACGTGGCTATTGGCAGCCTAGTGTGACAAAAAAATTAATGGATAACTATGGAAAAGATGGGCTAAACTCATGGTCTATGAAACTTCCATTGAAAATAGTGGGCGGTGTAGATTTCTTCTGCCGTTTTGAGAATTGGTGGTGCATATAATCTTAAAAGCCTAAAAACAGAGCAAAAGAGAAGTGGAAAATGCTGCGGGCAATATAGATAAGGACCATAATTTTTACGTAGGCTTGAGCAATTTGACCGATAGCCTAGTTTGTCGGAGCTCGGGATATATGTGGTAATAAATACTTTGATGAATTCATTTTTGGGAAATTGGTTTTAAATCCTCATACCCAAACTTATCTTTATCCTAACTCTCTATACCTAAAAATATTTGCCCAAACTTCCCTAAAAGTTTAAAATTGACAAAAATATCCTTATATTTTAATGGTTGATTTTCCTGGGTAAAATGGTATCAGAGCCAGGATAAAATTATTTCAAACATACAATTTATTATTATGAAGTAATTAAATGTTTGGGGAGGAGAATTTTCTCAATTAACATGAATCTGAACCAGTCGAGATTAATTATTTACAAGATTTATTCCAGAAGTCTGGAATATTTGAAACATTAAGATCTAACCAATGTTAGATATCAAGAAGGAACTTATCAGAGTCCTAAGGTAAACTTATGATTCAAAACAACAGGTTCCTAGAAATAGTATCTGATTCCTCTAAACTCTCCGGAGATCTTAGAGAAATTCAAAAAAGGTATAAAATTATGACAATATGTAATATTATCTACCACAAATATGGAGAAAATCCTTGAAAACTAGGAAGAAATTCTTGGAATATTAAAGGATATTCGTACAATAATTCAAATTCTAGAACAACAACCAAGTTAGTAACAGAACTTCAGAAGGAAGGTTACTATCATTCTTTGGAACTGAGCCACTGTTACATAGGAAGGCCAAAGTAGTGTCAAAACCTTTGACTGAAGAAGAAAAATGATCGATCTAAGTTAAATCTTTCTCAGAAAGAAATTAATCTGATGACAAATTTAGAGAGATTGTATAGAGGATCTACAAGAGCTTACAGAATTTTTCGCAAATCTCAAAGTCGTAGATCTGAAGATGAACACAAGGGAGGGGAACCACCTTCTATAACATGGTCATCTTCTCAGGAACCACCAAAGGAAAGTGTTGAGATATCAGAATATAAATATGAGAGAATCTCAACACAATTTCCATATGGTGGAGAATCACACCCTAGCAGGAACAAGGACAAGGAGAAATCAGATTTCATTGCACTAATCACCCTACGGGAAAACTGTTTTAGAACATATACATCATTATGTGGTTATGCTTAAACTTGATGTACTAGATTTCAAAAACAGAGAAAATCTCATAGATGACTAGACATCTGCTATGAGAATCGCTGCAAGGAACACTTGATCTCAACAGAGAAGGATTCATTAAGCTTCTAGAAATGAGTCTTATGGGATCAGTTAAAATTGCTTGGGACATGACTTCATTAAAAACAAAAGAGTCAGTCCTAGCTGGAGAATCGCTTAGTGAGATAGCTGGAAAAATGACTACCCTATTTAAAGCACAATTTATAGGGGTAGACTATTTTAACAGTCAAGATACTAGAGAAGAGGAATAAATATACTCAAGCTCCTGTATAGCCTTGAATTATATGACATATGTTTACTTGATGAATATATTATGTTATTCACTAAATATAGATGAATTCAGGAGTCGAGGAAAATATAGCTATGCAGTTTTTATTTTCGCCAAAATGCCGAGTCTCTGGAGAGAAATGCTTATAAGGGAATATGTCCATGACAATCCAGATACGTTGGCACGAAGAGCCTCTTTTCTCAAAGGAAAATTGGCAGAATGATGTCATATGACAGCATTACAAAAGAATTACAAACGCTTAAGGGGTATCTATAAAAGAACTCCTCTGTGTTGTAAGGAAAATGATCTTTCAACAATTATTGGAAGTAAACCACAAAAGCATAAGATGAAAAGTTTTAGAACTCATCCTTATGCTAGAAGTGGAAGAAGTTCTTGGAAACCAAGAACAGTATGATCCAGACAGAAAGCCATACTTTATAAATCTGGACAAAGGAATGGACCATCAAGAGGTAGGATATCATCCCAAGCATCGAGTACATCTCAAAGCACAGGAAGAACACCTACAAAGAAAACTTTTAGAAGAGTTCATACTCGAGCTAATGAAAGTTTTAAAGATTATAATTGCTGGTTATGTGGAGCAAGATGTCATATCTCAACCAATTGTCCAAAAAATGAAAAAAGAGGTATTAAACGTTTCGATCCAACCCCAGATATTGAGGAAGAAGTTTACTACCAAGATCTTATTCAGGTATACCGATTTGAGGACATTGCCTAAGATGAAAGTATATATGAAGAAGAGGAAGAAGTAATGAGTCCAGGAAAAATATGATGGAACTGAATCGGAATCTGACTGAAGACGAGGTATTTCGACAAGAAACACATGAAGATTTGTCTAGTTTCTTCCGTCAGACAACAATATCTCATAACATGGTCCAAAAGATCATGAGAGAAAATGCATAGTCTACAGAGATATCAAGAATTTTTTGCAGGACAGGTAGAAAAGTTCTTAGGAAGTCTTGGCCTAAGAAACAAAAAGCATCTAATCTATAAAGTTTTCAGAAGAGAAATGACAATCTCAATGAACTTACAGGGAATAGAATGTAGATGCAATTAATTCTTCTGAAAAATTAAGGAGGAATTACAAAAACTCAAGATAGAAGTACCACAGACCATGTCCTGGATTCATATTGGAGCAATCTAAATTATGATTAAAGCTACTTTCAAAGAAGAAATAGATTCACCCATTGATATTGTTATATGCGATAAAAGAATGGGGAATTTTCAAGATTCAGTACAGTGAACTATCTCAGGAAATATCCGCGCATGAAAGATTGTATGAGTAATTTATCCGAGAATTGCCTAAAACTTAGCAGATCGAGATTTTAATCGAGCATTAACATTACATCAGAATTTCAAGGAATAAATATTGATGAAAGAAGGTAATAGACCATATTTAATTACCTATCAGATTTCATATGCGTTATCTAATACACATCATTCAGAATTGTTTATTAGAAATGAGTTCATTGAAATACCTGAGATATTTGGACAAGTTGCCCATATAATTTATCCAGAAAGAGTTGAGTTTTATTTAATACATGAAACATATATCCAAATATAAAACAAACCAATTCTATAAAAGAATCAAAGTCTTGGATTGAAATCAAGGAGACTATTTTTTCAGGGATATAGAATTATAAGTTACAGGGTGGGGGAAAGCGCATGTCCAAAAAACCCAACAGGAGCCAAAAAGCTTTTCTACCATAGGAAAGCTTAGATGTCCCAGAAGGGTGGAAGGAAGTAGAAATAGTATTTGATATTACGAAACAAAAATGAATCAATTTCTTGTAATACTATATACTATTTGGAACAACCTGTGATAAGAACTTATCAAGAATGATCAATATCGGAGAACTGAAAGTTCATATCAAAGGAATTCAAGGGAAAGAATCAAATCGATTGGTTCTTGAACTAGAGTTTCTCGAGGAACAAAAATCTTGGAAACGTCTAGAATACGAAATGAAGTTTATGGCGGAAGATAGGATGTGGAAAATCCAATGACCACAAGCCATTTCTCAATATACATTCCAGTAGGAATGTTATACGAACAATATAAGGTAGAATATTTTGCTGTTTATATTGATTCATGCGCTGGAATCTGTACCGCAAAAAGGGGGGTTTTCCAAATAATTTGGAAGAAGAACTACCAAAAATTGCTGGAAGAAATTTCTCTAGAAGAATTTTAATCTTATGTAAGGAATTAAGATGACCGAAATTGTAATCGGAGGTGCTTGACAAACGCCTTGGTATAAAGTAAAAACACCACCGATTTATTTTCATAATACATGAGCTGACATATTGTTAGGAAATAATTTCCTACAAATGTTCAAGTCATATACTCAAGAAAATGAGACTAGGCGATTAGTGTTCACAACACCATGTGATCATAAAGTCATAGTCCATCGATTAAGAGAGGCATTTTACAGAAAATTTCCCATTCAATTTCGCAGCAAGCGTGGTGATAAAGGAAAACTTTTGAACACAAAAATGAAGGATTCTAGATGGTTTAGAGAAACAATGCTCCAACTAAGAGCAGATAAAGAGCTTCTACCAGAAGAAATAGAATGTCTTAAGATAGCTCTACTTAAGAACGAAACTCGAAGCCTGCCTTAAAATTAAGTAAGACAAAGAGTATGAATTTGTCCGATGCAAACCTATCACAATGAATATAATTGATCAAAAAGATATGCAGATTATAATCATAGAACATCTGGACCTTAGTTTAATTAAAGCAGCAATTTCACCATACAGTAGCCCAAGATTTCTTGTGAGAAATCATGGTGAAATAAAAAGAACAAACCCAGATTAGTCATTAATTACCAAGAAATTAATAAGATTATGGAGTTTGATGGGCACTTCATACTTAGCAGTGAACATCTAATCAGTTGCATACGCAATGCAAAGATATTCTCTAAATTTGATTGTAAGTCCAGATTTTATCAGATTCGGATGCATGAAGAAAGCAAGAAATTCACAGCTTTCTCCACACCACAAGGACATTATATCTAGGAAGTATTATCAATGAGATTGGCTAATTCACCACAGATATTTCAAAGGAAAATGGATAATCTATTTAAAGATTATTTCAAATTTATGTTCGTCTATATCGACGATGTGTTGATCGCATCTAAAAATGTGGAAGAACATATTAAGCATTTAGATATTTTCTCTGATGTTTCTAAAACAGAAGTACTTGTTCTATAAAAAAACAGTCATTGCCACAAGAAAGATCGAATCTCTAGGAATAAAAATCAATGAGTCTGGAATAATTTTGCAGGATCATATAGTAGAAAATGTGCAAAATTTTCCAAACTAACTAAAAGAAAAGAAACAACTTCAAAGTTTTCTAAGAATTGTTAATTTTGCTGGGATGTTTATTAAAAACTTAGCAAAACACAGGAAAGTGTTCAGTCCATTATTGAAAAAAGATGAAAATTTATATGGACAAAAAAACACACACCGGGAGTTAGTCAACTAAAGGAGATTTGTAAAAATCTTCTAAAAATGGTTATTACTCAAGATGAAGATGATTTGATATTATATACGGATGTCAGTGATCATTGGTGGGTGGCAGTTTTAACAAAGCTCACTCTAGATGGAGATCAACCATGCAGATATTGTAGTGGACTATTCTCATATGCAGAAGCCATAAGATGGCATATCAACGAAAAGGAACTCTATGCAGTAATTAGAGCTTTTGAAAAATGACCATTATTCTTACTCGCAAATAAATTCACTCTAAAAGTTGATAATACACAGGTAAAAGCTCTCTTAAGGAATAGAATTGAGTCTAAACCTGATAAGGCCAGATTATTAAGATGGCAAGCACTATGTCAGAATTATATTTTTGATATTGTGATAATTAAATCTCATGAAAATATTCTTGCAGATTTTTTAACAAGAGATGGACATCGGTAATATCGATGTCATCATCAAGATACAGAGGCATTTGAGGGAACACCTTGAAATGCGTCTTAAACACAGAAGTTGCGGGAAGACTACAACAAGCCGATAAGAAAATTGTCTCTGATCGAATCATATGATGTTTACATGCTTTATACTCAGTTATGGTCTGTAATACAAAGGTCTGTCCTCCAAGGCATTGAGAAGCCACTGGTATCCCAAATGGAGAGTTTTCAAGTACAGGACTTTATACCTGGAGTAGAGGATTCAAATATCCCTAGCACAAGTGTTAAGTCAAATCATCTCCAGATGAGTCGGCTGAAACAAAATTTGAGACTCCAAATTCTTATATAGAGTCTCAAGTCAACCCTTCACCTCGGGGATTGAAGATAGAAAAATCAACCTTAGACCAAATACTGACAAAGATAAATATAAGGTTGGTACTAATGAAGCTACAATTTCTCCATTACAGGTGTACCAACAAAATTGGGATAAATTGAAAAAAAGAGTATTCATTAACTCAGCTACTATCAGGGTTGATGTTGCGGGAAAATATCCTAGGGAATGGATGAAACCAAATTCATATCCAAAAGAGGTCAAAGCTTGGTATGAATTCGGGGCTCTTGCCTCAGTTTATACCACATCACCAAGCTTCCCAGAAATTTCTGGACTACCAAAATGGATCCAGGAAGCTGTTCATGAAACTTGGGCAAATAACAATTATTTGTCCAGATGAGACATTCTGGAGCTATACTTTTTCAGTACAGCACCAGAACCAGCAGAAAAAGGCTCTCACGAAGCCTTTGTGAGCCTTTCATTTTATCAACTTAAGGAGGCCAGATACAAATGTTCAAAAAAAATTTTACCAAGGATCCTCCGTGAGAAGAAACACCCTTGTTCTTCAATTACTGAAGACGATATTTCTACCAGACGAGCATGATGTTTATGGGTTTGTCTAACTGGGATGAACAAAGTAAAGTTTCTGTTTAAATTTTATCATAATTCAGTAAACTGATCATTCATGTTAAATAATATGACAGGAAAAACCACAAGTTTTGCAGAAGATCTATTCGAAAAGATAAGGGTGGAATAGCAAGCTGTCGGGGAGTAAAGAAACTCGTCGGAAATTCTGCAATATGTCTCATGTGGGAAGATGGTCAGAATAAATCTGCCCGGAGTGCCCGAATCAAAAAGAGCCAGAATTCAGCAAGAGCTTTAGACCTCGGTCAGACAGGAAGCATCTTGCAGAAACAGGACCAAGTGGTGGAGGACCACGTTTTCCTCGGGGACATCAAGAGTTCAAGATTCCTCGACAAAAATAAGTGGACATGTGAACCAAATCACCTTTCTTCGGAAATAACAAAAATAAAAGATTCAGCGACAAGAGATAGTGGCCATGCAAATTATCCACTAGATGAACAGGAAAACTGGAATTCAAATTCACCTATAAATAACAAACAAATGAGAACCAGTAAAATACACCAGTTGGAACCTTAAGAAAAATGTATTTCAATTATCTTAAGGTTGCAGGAAGAAACATCAAGGCAACAAGAAGAGAGCTGAAAAATTTCAAAGATTTCCACAAAAGACTGAAGGAATCAGGAAATGAAATATCAGCTGATATAATACAAACGCATATCTACTGGTTATGCCAGAAGATAAAATCACAAGAAAGAGTCATTTCTAGATTAATGATCTAGAAAAAAGACAAATCAAGAAAAGTGTAGGGACCATTCAACCACTCAACCAGATAGTGCCCATCACAGTTGGAAGGCATAATATTATAGCAAGAGTTTGAAGCCCGAAATACAAATCCGTCAGGGACTTCTATAAATAATCAGACAGAAAGGAGATTAAGGCATCACTCAACCTCTACGTTTTTCTTCAAAATATTTGTAATATTTTGTGGGGACTCGGACGCTAATTCATTTCTTAATCAACTTTTGGAATAATTGGATCAATTAAATAAACGAGGTCTAATTTTTTTTTTTCAAATACGAGTGCGGAACATATTATAATCAATCTGATATAAATATCAAAAGTAAAAGTACAAGTCTCGTACAAAATACATTAATGTTAAACTAGGGTTCAATCACTATAGTCTCGTACAAAATACACTAATGTCAAACTAGGATTCAATAACTATACATCAAGTGCTGAAACCTATTCTACTTCTGGGTCCGGACCTTCACGCTAATTTTGATCTCTCATCATCTTCTTGATCCTGATCATGTCCTACCTATTGTCATGCACATATGCAAACATAACAACAGCCGGATAACTTCGGTGAGAATATAATTCCCAGTATAAACAAAGTATACATGCAATTATATAAACATATATAAAAGCATATGACAGTTATCAATAACATGTATCAATTCTGAAAACATGAAATGAGATAAAACTGTAAATCAAACTCATATCTCTGACTCGACTCTGATCTAGTCTAGTCTAGGGATCCCGGTTCCCGGACGTTGGTATATTATATCGAATCTCTGCAATAGAAGTCGATCTACTCCTAAGCAACATCGATATAACCAAACATCTAATGTCTAGGCACCTCTGCCCAAGACTTGGTACCTTTGCCAATGACTCGTTCTCAAATATCTATCTTTTTTTCTCTGTTATTCTATAAGTCAACAGAATAAGCATATACATTCAAGTAATACAAATGTATTAAAACAATAACAAACAAGTATGTGGTGTTGGGAAACTTAAGTCAAATCTAACTCGAGTCATATCTCCCGATTAACATTGATTTATACCTTTCTTTCGTTGAGTTTCGGCTCTGTTCTGTCTTCGAAATCTTCAATACAAATCTGGCATAACATATTCGATGAATACAATATCAACATGTACCCCAATCAATACCAGATATAATCAGAACTCAGTCTAATTCTGTTTCGACGGCATAACATCACAATCTTGAAATACCGGTAATACAAAATCAGTATATATCAATTCCAATAACTCATAATCAATTAACAAACATAATTTGATACCAAATCTGTATAATTTCAATCATATCAAATCTGCAAAATCATAACAATTCCATACGGTATTCGTTCTTCAATCCGGTCTCAATTATACGATGTCTAATATATCAAGAACATCATATAGCAATCACATCTGATTCTTTCAATATCATATTTTCAAATCATATCAAAACATAAGAAAACTTACGTCCGTGTGAAGCCTTTGTCGAGAGGAGTACACTACTGAACTCGGATCGAAAATCATACGGTCGGATCTTTGTAAAACTAGAATTCTAAATCAAGGACTTCAAAATCTCTCTATGGAAGCCTCGATATTATTCTTGCCAACTTTGGAATGGGATTGCAAACATTTATATATATCAATGCATGGTTAAGAAACGTGACATGATTCTTTAAACAGCATGTCTCGCACATATGCGCGACCTTCATCGGCGCATATGCGCGAGACCTACTGGTCTCGGCATTTGTCTTCTCGGCAGCTCGCGCATATGCGCGCACCATCTCCACGCATATGCGCGAGACCTACTGTCTCGGCAACTATCCCGTGCACATGCTCGCGCATATGCGCGCACTCTCTTCGCGCATATGCGCGAGGTTCTCTGTCCTCGCACAAACGATATCACATGCCAACCCAAATCAAGTCTCGAAGTTGTCCTTCATAATCATATCAATTCAAAATCAATTATCAATTAATCATTTCAGATTACGGTAATAAAATTTCGGGCATTACATATTTTCTCCTTCAAGTTTATGTGTGCTGTAAGTTCAGCTACGATTAATAGCTAAACAAGTTTCTCCTCCTCTACAGGAGGTTACTATGTAATAATAGTTTGTATGTTTGAATAAATAAACTAAGGCTTTTGCCTCTCTCATGTATAAGTTTCAAATTGAACTACTTTACTATACACCCTGAGGTAGAAAACGAAACAGAATTGTGTTAAGTGTGGTTGAAGGAATCTGCATCAGAAACCATCGGTTGCGATTGTATGGTTGGATTATGAGGAGCAGTCTGTAAAATTCGGTGGATATAACCCGACGACACTTTGGTCAAAAAGGTAAACTGTTCAATTTATTATACGGAAGCATGATGAGCCTTTTATAAATTTAAAAAAATCGATCATTTGAGAATGATATATAGGCCGGAAACCTTGCGTGGCTACATGTTTTGGGGCTATATGCCTTCAAGAACAAGCTC
Source organism: Primulina eburnea (assembly GCF_022965805.1). NCBI lineage: Eukaryota > Viridiplantae > Streptophyta > Magnoliopsida > Lamiales > Gesneriaceae > Primulina > Primulina eburnea. Next base: position 55,955,058 of record NC_133101.1, read on the forward strand.
GATAGGTATAACAATACCACGTACCAAAAATCAAAGGAAAAAAGGATGCTATTGAAAATTTTAGAAAATTGGGGATATAAACAAGGTTTTAAAGGGGTAGGGAGTAAAGAGAAAGTTGAGTTTAGAAAAGGGGAATGATTACAAATTTCCCCTTGATTTTTTTTTTCCATGAATTAGATTTAAAAATATTAAGTTAATAAAAATGTTTAATTAATTAATAGTTTAAACTTTCTTATATGTTAACAATTGTAGTTAAATCCTCAGCAAATTTATTTACAAAAAAGAAACATAAGTAAAGCGGTACTGTTCCAATCCACTATTTTTGATAATGTGAGATAGGGATGACCACGTGCATAAAAAATAACCGAGAACTCAATTCTTGCAATGCCATATTTAACCCGCCAACTTACAATAACCCAGTTTCGAAGTAAACAAGATTTGGAATAAGTAATGTCTAATGTAAAATAATTTGACTTAAGCGGCATAAACAACTGTACAATAACGCATAGTTTAGTACATGAGATAAATGGGATATTGATAAATAATCCTCTTTATCCCATATTTGGTACCTTTTTGAAAAGACCATGATAATATCATGGGCTCTTGATAAATAACTTTATATAAGGATAAAATATCCCTTCTATTAGGTGTGATAATTTTAATTTAATGATAAAATACACTACAAATAACATAATTGTCCTCAATTTATAAAAATCATAAACCTTATCTTCTCTCATTTCACTTGTGATTCCATCGATCCTTCACAGTCGGTTTAGTTGTTTGATATCTATTTATTTAATTTTTTTATATATATTATATAATATATAAAATTAGGTAAAATTAAATAAATCATGTAAGTATTGTCGACGCATAAACAGATAAGAAATATGAACTCAAGCAACAACTTTGAAATTATAAAATTTATTATATAAGGTTAATTTTGTCGTTACAATCTAATATTTAAATTTAATCACTCTTATTAAAATCATAACAAACATTACATATAATATAATACATCTTATTTATCCTTAACTTATCCTTATATTATATATCACATGCTTATCCTAGGCAAAAACTTGTGTGAGACGGGTCTCTTATTTGGGTCACCCATGAAAAAGTATTACTTTTTATGCTAAGAGTATTACTTTTTATTGTGAATATGAGTCGGATTGACCCGTCTCACGGATTATGACCCGTGAGACGGTCTCACATGAGACTCACCCCTTATCCTATCATGTGTACCAAACTATACCTAACTGTATATTTAATTCATAATTAAGAATTTATGCTTCGTCTTTCAGGTGCATAATTTGAATAAAACAAGATTTGAAGTGAACTTGACAAGTTCCAATTAATTAGGTTTGATGTCAACAAAAATCGTAATAACTAAGGTTTAATATAGAACTATGTGGGACATATAAGGCACAAAAACATACCTTCCTGTTGAACATTTTTTTATTAGATATTAGAAATATCTATCTTTAAAAAGATTTGACCAAAACTACTTGGTAGAGCGGTTGAACCGTGGTGTTTGAGCTGCTGTGTGGTTTAAAAGATTTGAGTTGCACCATTATCACTAATTATAGTTTTTGGTCAAGCGGTAAGCACTCGTTCATACAATTGGTATCAGAGCCAAGGTCACGTGTTCGACTCCCATTGATTGCAAGGACTGCAATTATTGGGAGGGAGATTGTTGGGTGCAATAATTGTCTCTGCTTGGTAGAACGATCGAAACAGTGGTACTTGAGTTGTTGTGCAGTTTAAGAGATTTGAGCTACACCATTACCACTAGCTATATTTTTTGGTAAAGCGACAACCGTTCGATCCTACGAATACACTTTAGCCATCAACCCCCGTCACGACACCGACCCTCTCCCAATTTATAATAATAATAAAAAAATCATTAATTTAACTTCATGGGAAGTAACTTTGGGTTGAATTTAACAATATATTATTAATTTACATAAAAAAAAAAATACGTGTAACAAAATTAGAAATTGCCAAAGTTCAAAACTTTTGCGAGGCGTTCCTCTGTCAGCACGGCAGCCCCATAGGGTGGTAGATGGGGGAGGGGGTGGCTGTTCCACAGCTGGAATACTTCTCCGAACTGCTGGCCTACCTTCGGACAAAAGAATGGGACATACAATCTTTTGTCTAGATAATGTTAAAATATTATATTTATTTCGTTATTCCCATTTTCAATGTGTTTTATTATTATTTTCAAACATTTAACACACATACACACACACGATGTAAAATCCAGGATTATACCTTTTTTTTTTCACATTTCATAATATATTATACATTATTTTTCTTTATAATATTTTCATATATTAAAAGCTTTTTTCATCATCAATTGACTAAAAAAAACCCGACAAGTCATGTGACTAAATGATTTGGAATTAATCCCTTGATTACTATTGTGGAAAAATATAATCAAAATACATGATTTCAAATTTATGTTCGATCTCAAAAACTCATGAATGGATTAGAGAGGTTGTTTTATACCAAAATTAGTTGGAAATATCATACTCATGTATTGTGCATGGTTTCTCAAGACGGGGCAATCATATCTCATGCACTTGCTCGATTCAAGTTTAGTCGAACAGAGAATTTTTTGACTTTGAACTTTATAATTAATTTAATTCGAAGCTAAAAAAATATTTCGTTCACAAGCTAAAATCTTCAAAACTATTTTCTTTTTTTAAAAGTTATTATATTTTGATTATATTTTTAGGGTTTAACTTTATATATATATATATATATATATATATATATATATATATATATATATATTTAAAATTTTACATGATATTTTGTATGTATATTGACCATATCGTAAAATTCTTACACAATCCCTAATTATCTTTTTAAGATATGTCGTGATATTTGGAAGATATACATGGATCTTTTTTTTTTCCAGCATCAATAATTTTATTTTGTATTAACAAGGATTTTATATTGATTGAGAATATATATATATATATATATATATATATATATATATATATATATATATATATATATATATATATATTTAGAAAGATCGGTTTTAAGGAGATATCAAGTATTAATAAAATTTTACGTTGGATGAAATGTAACCATTTACTTGCAAAAAGTGGAAAAAAAAAAAAAAAAACTCTTATAAGATCATTTCAATGATCATTTTTGTGATAGAGATCTCCTACTTGACTGAACTTATCAAAATTTATTATTTTTGTGATAAATATGGATCGAATCGATGTGAGATCGTCACATAAAAACCTATTCACACAATTATTTTATGTGGATGTGTAATGAATCAGAATTAAAAAGTTTCATGTAAAACGATATAACAAATTTATATTTTTTTAGATTAGGCAATTCGATTTATATTTATAAAAAAATAATATTTTTAATATCAAGTGCGGTTGGGAATTTGTTTGACAAAATGTCAAACTTACAGGTGAGAAATTTTGATATGAATTTTACCGTTTTGAGTCGGAACATTCGTATTTTCCGAATAATACTATTTTTTCTTTTTGTCGTTTTCAATTTTGTCACGCTATTATCGTTAATTTATTATTACTTTGGTGGTATATGAACGAAAGAATAATTATTAAAACAATATATTTATGAAGAAGGAAATAACCCGGTTCCCGTCCGCCATAACCAGAGAGCTTGTCTCCTTCTCGTTGTTTTTATCTTTCCGTATTTTGATCTCTGCAAAATTTTCAGCTCATCGGTGAGATCTCTCGAGATCACACAACACACGATCCCACGTTCCGCGCTACCAAAAATCAAATAGAGCTATCGAAGTTCGAGTTATTGTGCAATTTCTTTTTCCTCGAGTGTTAATATATATCTGCTCGTGGCGGGTGAATACATCGCATTATAAATCTGATCAAGAAGAATAATTGGTGGGTTCTCCGTGTTTTTCTATTTTGTGAAAAGGGTCATTGAGATTTTTGGCGAGAAGTGGACGGAGAAAGAAACCAGTGAATTTCAATTTTAGTTAATGTTTTTTTAATGATGTATTTGGGAAGCAGAGGTGGGAGAACGGGTTAGAGTTTGGGCTGGAGATGGAAGAGACCGAGCTTGAAGAAGGCGAGGCACTGTGCTATAATGGTGTAGAGGAAGATTCCACGATTGACCCTGATGTTGCTTTCTCGTACATTGTAAGAACTTTTTTATTTTCCTTTTCACTTTTTTTTTCCGTGCTGTAAAGTAGTTATCTTTATGACGGCACGTCGAATTTCTGACCTTATTTTAAGTTGTATGGCACCTCTGTCAGCTCGCAAGTGTTGACAGGTGGTAGTTTAATATTTTTGTTCTATCTGTAATTATTCCGGCTTTGATCAGTTTCTGGATATGAATATGCTGTTTCCTTATATTCTCCGAAAAAGGCTAGTGTTCTTTATTGGGGATAGTAGTTACCATTTTTGGTTTGGCCGTAGTGAATTTTGTATCTGTAGTTTGTTCTATTTAGGTGGCATATCTGTGATCAGATTTGATGCATATTCTTGTACTCTTATAAGAGGACATGTGCACTGATGTTGTTACACGAGCTCTTTCTGAACCTTCTGTTGTAGGGACGAGATAAAATAAAATTCACGCATTACTCCTAGCTTGAGGTGCTATAGTTCTTGGTCTTGAATAGAATATTACTATTAACGTTTTTGGCATTCATTTGAAGGGGGAGAAACTCCAAGATGTTTTGGGGCATTTCCAGAAAGATTTTGAAGGTGGTGTTTCAGCTGAGAATTTGGGTAAGTTGAAAAAGAGTGCGACATAACAAATGTGAATTCAGAACATGATGTGTCGAGTATGGCTTAAGAATTTGTTGGCTTAACAGGTGCAAAATTTGGAGGCTATGGTTCCTTTTTACCTACTTATCAGAGATCTCCATCTAGGTCCCATGCAAATACTGCTCCAGAGATCCAGGAAAAAACTATGCCAAATTCCGCGACAAGGTTTCATTTGGAGGTAGATGCTGATGGATATAAATTTACGTACTTTTGTGTTGACGATCTTTCATTACAAAATAGACTAGAATGTCTTGTTCCAGGTTGACTCTAGCTAATTGACATGTTCTTTGGTTCAGGATCAGACACAAAGCTCATCAGCTTCAAGAAGTGTTTCGCCAACTGCAAGGCTTCATGCCGCTTCAGGAAAAACCATGTTGATGGGAAATTCCTTGAAAGTAGATGTAGACTTACCGTTTAAACAAGTTAATGAATCCAGTTTAAACCTTGGAGTCTCCAAGAAATCTGTCAACACTTCTGATCAGAGAATTCTGAAGGTCCGAATCAAAGTTGGATCTGATAAAGTTCCGACACAAAAGAATGCTGATATCTACAATGGACTTGGTCTTGTAGTTTCTCCATCTTCTTTGTTAGATGAAAGTCCTGCCACTAGTAAACCACCGAGTCGTAATCTTTTGGATTTGCAGGAGGGCTCTCTTATCAGTATTCTTCAGGTAAAACTAAATAATTTGTTGTGATTTATGATATGTTTGGGTCTAGCGGCACTAATTCCTTTCTAAATGAATTCCAAAAATTCACGTAATTCTTTGGTGGATCAGACAATGACATCCTTTTATGGGGGTCTACTTCTATCTCCTCTATCAGAGGATTTGATTCATCTGATGGATAAAGGAAATCTTGGGGTAATTGGTGAATCTGAACTCGACAAGATGGGAACTAAAAAATCTGGGATGTTGGTAAATGGATCTCTTGCAGCAGTGATAAGAATTAAAGAATGGAAGCCATCTGAAAGAGATTCTTCTTTCACCGAATTAAAGAATCATAAGAGCAGCAGTGATAAGAATTATTCTGTCTCTTCTCTGAAGAAGGAAAATGAAACTGATATCGACACAGTAGAGTGTGATGAACTTATATCTAGTGCTTTGAAACTTCCACTTTTATCGAATTCACACTATGCCAGTGATGTGGTAATAGGGATGGATGGAGATTTTATCTCCTCTGGAATGGCAGGGAAGAAATGTTTGGATACTGAACCTGCTCAAGATATTTGCAGAGCTGAAAAGTTAACTGAAAGTCTGGGATTGTCAACTGGGCTTTCAGAAAGTAAAAAAGGAAAATTTGACAGCAGCATCGCTGCTTGCTCTCTGCACTATGTACGTAAAGCAGAAAAAGCTCGTGCTTCAGGTGAATATGAGTCAAATGATTGTAAGGGGACAAAAAACTACAGTGCTGCACCGATTGATTCCTTGAAACAGTTTCCTGTTCAGAAGGAAGGGTCTGGTAGCGAGAAAGGTTCAAAATCAGCTCTCGAGAAGTCATCTTCTGGGGCCCAAAGGAAAGTAGTAAGAGTTCCCAGCATAAGTTCTAAAGTTGCATATATGTCAAAAGATAAGTTGAATGTTGATTTTTCTTTGAGTTCTAAAAGGGGGAAGATTTCTCATCCTGACAGTGACAGTCTCGTATCTAAAAATGGATTACATGATCTGCGAAAGGAAAAACACGGAAACTTGGGATTCGGAGATGATAACGAATCCATTTCAGGTGAAATGGCATCTACTGGGAGGATAAAGGACCATCAACGGATGAGTAGAATAAGTGAGAGTGATTACCATGACGGATTAAAAGATAATTGTAATAAATTAAACTCTGAAAATCCACGTTCCTCGGAAGTATGCTCCATGTCGGCTTCCCATAGAATCGCTCCTGGAAATGGGCCGAGTTCTGAAGCTCCAACTGGAATGGCTGCTCCTCTTAATGAAGATTGGGTCTCTTGTGACAACTGTGGGAAATGGAGACTTCTTCCGCTGGGTACAAATCCCAAGTGTCTTCCAAATAAATGGCTTTGTAGGATGCTTACCTGGCTGTAAGTTCTATCATTCTTGTTGAGCCATCCTTTTTATGTGACCACTCTTATACCATATTTTTCTCGTGTTTTGTGATAATCTGACGAACTGATATGTGTTCATGACTTGGTCTCTGATTTTATCCGCCTAATAACCAAACACAGAGTTGAGTTAAAAACTATCATTGTAGTGTGTTTGATGATCAGCTAGGCCTCTTTTTTTTTTGTCTGTCAAGGTTCTTTAATCCAAAAGGAAAAACTTATGTTCTGCCATTTTCGTAGGCCTGGGATGAACCGATGTAGTGTCCCAGAGGAGGAGACAAGTAATGCATTAAGGGCCCAGGCCCTTTACCACCCTTCTGCTTCAGTTCAGCTCAACCAGATAAACAATTCTCTGGGAACTTCTGTAACGGTGCCTTCAGTTCAGACACACAATGATAATAAACAAGAGCCACTTGTCAATTGTTCTGATACAGGTATTACAATGAGTACCATCCTCAAGTTGTCCTTTATGTATGAAGGGAACATAAGTCTAATTGTCAAATCTTATCCTTGAACCCCAATCTTCAGCTTCTCCTTAAATTTCTTATGTTTTTGTTCAAATGTGCATAGTTGTGAATTCGAAGACAAGGAGCAAACGAGAGTCTGATTTGGATGGTTCTAGAGCATCTAAAAGACTGAAGGAAAATGAGCAGTTTGATTATGAAAAGGGGATTTCTGATCATGGTGGGGCTTCCATAAAAGCAAATAGCTCTATTAACAGTTTGAAGCCAGAAATACATGCTCCTAGTACATCAGATTATTGTCTGCGGCATTCAAGCATACATGATGACAAGGATTCCATTAGGAAGAGGAAAGGAGAGGAACATCATGGTTCTCAAAGTCATGTGAAGCCTCTTTCATTTTCAGGACACTGCCAACAACGCTCAGGTGAATTTGTGGATGAAATGTGTGAAAGTGACCATGTGAAAGAAAAGAAAGTTAGAGTTTCCAATTCTAGAAACCAGCAAAATGGGCATTATCTGATGCAATTCTCAGGCTGAAGATTATTTGAAAGGTGATAAGAGTTTGGTTCGATCTTCTGTTACTGCCAATTCAAGTTCTTCCAAGGTATCTGGCTCACGTAAACATAAAGCCTTTGCCCAGGAAGTTAAAGGGTCCCCAGTTGAATCAGTGTCTTCATATCCTTTGAGATTTTATAATGCTGATAAGGTCACTTCTACAAGAAAGAACCTCATTGGAAAAGATGATTTTCAGGATTCTCTCTCCCTGACTGGCATGAGCCCGAAACGGTTTTCAGCTGGTGAAGATGACAGAGGGAATGATCAAACAGGGATGGTGAAAACAGATGCAGTTGTTTGTGATATTCCCTTTGGTGATAAGCATAGTGCTTCTGAGAAGTATTCTTTTGAGCAATGCCAAATAGAAGGAAAAACAAATGCAGGCCTTGCTCATGGTAGTGTATCTCACTTGAAGAAGCGGGAGAAGGGGCTGGCTTCACATAAAGATAAGAGTCAAACTTCTGGATCTGACTCAGGTAAAGAAAAAATCAAAGCGTTTGATTCTTCATGTGATTACTTGTATCACGGGCATGACGAGGAGAAGTACAAGAGTCGAAGAAACAAGTTTGACGATGAATCCAGCCCTCCAGGTAAGGCTGAGAAGTTTGTTTCCAAGAAAGATACTGCAGGAGGAACTTTAAGTGAGAGCAGTAAAGGAAGAAGAGGTCAGATAAAGTATGAAGGTCATGATGGCCAAGAAGTTACCATAAAAAGGCATAATCTTCTGCAGGAACATGATGACAATAAATTATGCAAGAAAAGTGACCAGGTTGAGGTTAATGAAAACGGCAACTCACTCTCACTTCCACCCTTAGCAAGAATTCAGACTGAAACAGTTGCTAGTGTCCATCCTGTCTCTGGATCTCATATAGAAAACATTGAAAAAAGTGCATTTGGTAATGGTGATGCATTAAAGGCATCAAGACAGAGTAAAAAACGTGAGAACCAGAATGATCAACCCAGTAGCTCTAGAAATCCAAAATTGCACAAGGCTCGGGATGCTGAAGTCCCAAGTCCTGTTCGAAGGGATTCCAATAGTCAGGCTGCTAATAATGCTTTGAAAGAGGCAAAGGACCTCAAACACCTGGCTGATCGTCTCAAGGTTTATTCTTGTCGTGATAATTCTGACATACTTATTGTATTGTTCCAATGTTAAATTCATATCAAGGTTCTGTGTCACAGCATTCTGGATCAGGGGAAAGTAATGGGTTATACTTCGAAGCTTCCCTCAAATTTCTCCATGCCGCATCATTGTTAGAATCTGGAAGCACTGAAGGCTCGAAGCATAATGATGTGCACTCAATGAATATATACAGCAGCACTGCAAAGCTTTGCGAGTGAGTTATGTTTACCATTTATAAAATTTTTATGTTGGGAACAAAGTTTATGCATTTTTTTGTGTGTCAAGTCATTTTTTTCCAAAGAGAATAAACTTTTTGGTTGTTTAAACGTTGGCCAAATCTTATGAGAGGTTATGACATGAGTTCTGTCCTGATGGTGAATCCTCTAAAGCCACTAAATATTGGTTTCCAAGGCATCATAGACTTCTTTCTTAGCTTTTTGCTCTGTTGCGCTGTCATAGATTTTCTTGTTTCTAATGGTTACTTAATGATAGGTTTTGTGCTCATGAATATGAAAAGTCAAAAGACATGGCTACTGCTGCTTTGGCATATAAATGCACCGAGGTTGCTTATATGCGAGTAGTTTATTCTTCACATTCCAGAGCAGGCAGAGACAGGAATGATTTGCAAACTTCTTTGCAGATTTTTCCCCCAGGTATCAATTAGTCATTCTTTATGATGGTTTAAAATGAAACCCAAATGATACTGTTATTACACTGGTCTCAGTTTAAATATTGAAGGACTATATCTTCTTGACGACGTGATTTGTAATTTTATCATCATATTACCTTCAAATTTTGGTTGTTTTTTTTTTAAAGAAATGAGTAAAGGGTGATCTCTCCATTTGTTACTTCCCTTGGCCAATTTTATAGCCCAAGCGCAATTGTTGGTTTTCTTCTGTGTAGCCTTATGAATAGTAGAGTCCAATAATGGAAATTGCAGAATGATTTTGCTGTGTTCTTTTTCTTCTGGAGTTGTTGAAAATCCTTGAATTGGTATGTTTATCTACGGGTGCTAACAGTTGATGCTTTTGTGGAGGTTAATCGCCATGACCGAATCATGAGAGAGAGAATGTTTGGTCATAAAGCCAAGATGAGAGTCAAAAACCAGAAAATTAATCTTTTAGGTGGGACAACCCTCTAGGTAATTAACCATTTTAGGGTTTGCTGTATAATTTATCAGCAGCCTTTGAGAAGGCAAAGCACACCTAACACATGCACCTTAGTTCAGCCCGTGACTCATATCATGTTATCGGGATTGACCCGATGATAGTCCTTTAGGACACATAACACCCTGCAACCGAGAAAAAATTGAGAAGGGATGAATTATATTCCACTTTTGACTATGGTGTAAATGTGTTTCACCTAGCATTTATTTAGTAATTTGTAAAATATAAAGTTGTAGTAGCTATACGAGAACTTTATCTTACTTGTTTAGTTAAGAACTTTGACGACTTTACAGTCCTAATTGTGGATTCTTGTGCTTATGATTACCATTTAGGTGACTCTCCTTCTTCCTCTGCTTCTGATGTGGACAACTTAAACCATGCGTCTACAGACAATTCTACCGGCTTAACCAAGGTTGGAGAACCTGGTAGCCATGTCATCACTTCACAAAATCGTTCTGGTTTCTTGCGGCTCCTCAACTTTGTGAGTCTCGGGATTTGGGAAATCATGGTTTGAGGGAGTTGTTCTTAAACTTCTTTTTTTTAAAAAAAAAAAAGAAAAGAAAACTCTATTTTTTACTAAATACTGTTTTTCTTTTAAAGGCTCAGGATATTACCTTTGCATTGGAAGCCTCAAGGAAATCAAGAAATGCTTACGCCGCTGCTAGTTCAAAACTCGGAGAAACGCTGCATAAAGATGGTATCACTTCCCTCAAAAAGGCACTTGATTTCAACTTCCAAGATGTACAAGGTTTATTGCGCCTTGTGCGAGTCTCAATGGAAGTCATAAATAGTTGAACTGGACTTTACCTTTCTTCATGCCAATCTTGGATCTTCCCTTTCCTCCATGTTCTCGGATTGAAAAAGATCTTACCTGGTTGATTACAAATGGCAGAGAGGGGAAATGATATTCACTCAGTTGCCAAAAGTTTGGGAGGGATGATTTAATGACCCTCCATTTCTGCAATTCCTGCACAATTTGATCCTAAGATTTATTGAGCCGCCTCTAAATCCATGGCAAGCTCAAGATATCACAACTCGATACCGGTGACTCATATATATTCAGAAAATTCAATCAAGAAAAGTGGACTATATTCTCAGGTTAATTTTCCTTCAATTATTGTCTATGCTAGATCAGAATCCCCCCTTTTTTTGTGGTTCTTAAACTATGAACTTAAATGGTTTGCAGGTCCGTACATAGTGTTTCCACCCCAGCACTGATAAGATTTTACCTGTTTTATTCAGCAGTGGACATGGTCATTTATACTCTTCTTTAATGAATGGGGTTGGGAATTGCCCCCCTCCTTAAAGGACTATATGTAAATTTATTTTTGCATTTCTTCGTATAAATGTCAATTGCATGTTTCTTTTTTTATTAATGAAACTTGTTTTAGTCAATCAAAATCTTGCCATAATTACCATAAATACAAATCATCCATAAATAAGTATGAATGGCAGCTCCTCCGCACGAGTCATGGAGTACTGATTACACTTCTCCGCACAATTAGCAGCCTTGGGAACCATGGCATGAGCCACCTGGGGAAACAGTGCGGGGGAGCTATTCAACAAGTACAGTAATTCTGCATGATGCGATTACAAGATAACTTTAACGTTTTACAAGAGTTTTGTTCCCGAGTGAACAGGTTTCTTGGAGCTTCTAACACGAAGTGGTGTTTCCGTCTAAGGAAAATATGTTGTAGTCGTGAGTCGTATGGTTGTGCTAAATTTTAAACTCTAAAATTTTTTAATATTTTAAATTGATCTATCCAAGTTAATATCATATTATTCCAAAATTATATAAAATTTACATATAATTTTTTTTAAAAATAATTCAGTCATCTGGGCTAAAACTCGGGTATATACTTGCAATTATTTTATTGTTGGGGTCTAAAGATAGGATGATTCGATTATATTAAAAAAAATTAAACTAATTGATGTTATCTGCACTCCATAAATTGTTAAGAGTATGTTTCTTATGAGACAGTCTCACGAATCTTTATTTGTTAGACGATTCTGTTGGAATTATTTTGTGGGCTCACATAATTTAATTAATTGTACATGGACAAGTTATCTAATAAAGGGCCCAATAAAGTGATCTAATTAATTATGGGTTCCCAAAGTATTAAATAAATTGGTATAGTCCAACTTATGTGTAGAAACCCAGCCCAATTATGTCTTCTATGATGGGTTGAAGACTGCTAAGGTTATACAGGTTTATGTTCCCCAAGGCACAATGTTCCCCAAGGCACAGAGAACATAACACAGAATACATACGGCACACGTATTCTAGATCTCTCTCCTTCTCCCATCAAAGACAAGAATAAGGTGGTCGATTCTCTGTTGACTTGGAAGATCCATAACTCTGACGCTAGATCGAACAATGGATTCTGGTACGTGTTTACTGTTATTCACATTTTCTGATAATTCGACATGAATTCTTGGCGTGTTGTGATATATGGATTTAATCACATTATTTATAGATTTATTTTATTAAATCTCCAACAGACTCCACCCTACCGGTATTCACAATAAAAAACAGAGATGTCAATGGGTCCGGGATTTACCCAGACCCGCGTGTATGATGTGGGTTTAGGTATACTAAATGGGTCATGGGACGGGTCTCGGGTCCAATTTTTCAGACCCGTCTGGATATGGGGCGGGTCATGGGTTCTATAATATCCGCCTCATACATGCCCCATATATGTGGATATAAATATTTTAGGGTTTTAATTTTATTAATTTTCATTTTTTTAGTAGCTTTCTTCAGCCATAATGATCTTAGCTATTTCTATGTCAGTTGTTGCATTTGAATCTGCTTTTAGCAATAGTGGAAGAATAGTTGGTCCTTATCTTAGTAGACTTAGATATTGCATACTCGCTGATTTTATATTGATCTGTTTAAATTATGTTATAACTTATTTTTGGGGATGTCCAGATTTTTTTGGAGAGCTAGTAACATTTTTTTTATGTAATTATTTATGTTGTGAAAATACTTTATTTGTTATTATCTAGTGTGATCGAAGACATGAATTAATTTTCCACGATGTTATATTTAGAGGTTTGTCTGTTTCATAATTCAGTCATGTGAGAAGAAATATTATTTTTTTATTTTAAAAAAATTCAGGTCTCATGGGTCTACCCGGTCCCGTTTCATATTCGAAGTGGGGTGGATCCAAAAAATATTTAACCGGGGTGGGACGGGTAATGGGTCAAAGTTTTTTTCATGGGGGGTCTTGGGTTTAGCCAAACCCGCTCCATACCCGCTCCGTTGACATTTCTAATAAAAAATAATTATCTTAGCATAAAAAGTAATATTTTTTCATGAATGACTCAAATAAGATATTCGTCTCACAAAATACGAACCATTATCAGTTGTGTTAAATATCATCTGACTTTACTTTTTTTGTTGCAAATAGACAAAGTTACCTTTCATGCTATTACTAAATTTGATCACAAATTAAACTTACATTTGTTGAACACTAATTCGGCAAATTAATTTTTTTTTTTTTTTTTTTGAACAAAAGTCACATTTAAGTATGAGCTATAAATTAATATATGTTATGTGAATAAAAAAATAAAAAAGATCTAATCCCGTAAATGGAACGATCGTACAAAAATAATTCAAATAATATATATTTAATATTATTAATCATTGTATTTACTATTATTTAAAATTTCAACTTCACCCATACAATCAATCATTTTTCAATTTTTGAGAGAGAATTTTTTAAAAGTGGTCGTTTGCATGAGAACTAGACATACATTTTTATATATATTTGAAAATTAATAAATTTTTAATCTTTACATTTTTTTTTATTTTCTATAACTCAAATATTTGCATTAGATAGGTTATGTACAATTTAAAAATAGTTTGATAAAAAATTATAACTCAAATGTAAAAACAAATGTCTTTAAAAAAAAAAACTTCTACTCGAACTCGGAATATAGTTTTTTTTTTTAATAGCAAAATAGAATATAATTAACAATATTTAGAGTGTAAATGTTGTTTACACCTTAATATGTTGTCAAAATATTTGCAATTTAAAATGTGGTTGTGCAGTTGTGGCTAGGATTGAAAGCGAATAAGCCAATTAGTGAGTTTTAATACTCTTTTGAACATTTCGAGTTTTTGAATCTTAATATTCAATTAATAATTTGAATAGCTTATATACGTTCGAATATTTCGAATCAAACTCAACTAAAAAGAATTAAATTTACGAGCTTCCAATTAAACCTAAACTCGAACAATAATTAATTAAAATTTTAACTTTTTATTAATGTTCTGGTATGTAACTTTAAAACTTGACAAAAACTTGTGTGAGACGGTCTCACGAGTCGTATCTGTGAGCCGGATATCTTATTTGGGTCATCCATGAAAAAATATTATTTTTTATGCTAAGAGTATTACTTTTTATTGTGAATATAGATATGGTTGACTCGTCTCACATATTAAGATCCGTGAGACGGTCTCACATGAGACCCACTCTTAAAATTTTGTCGGTAATATATATTAATATATGGTGGAATTTCCACCGTTTAATATATTTATTAAATATAAATTTCTATTTTTATGATTTTTTCCCCGACAAAGAAATAGCTAAAGCAAAAGTTGATTAAAAATATGACAAAGAACAGCTCAATCACCTTTATTTTATTTTATTTATTTATTGCCTTTTTCTAATTTGTAAGAATAAAATTGCATTAACGTGCTTGCCACCATTTTTCCTCTGTACTAATCGAATCCGCGTGAGACACACTCAGTCACTTTCCTAATCTTCAGAAGAAGAGACCATCGGACAAAAATCAATGGCCAAATCTACCTTTCTCCCCCTCCTCTCCACTGTGTTAGTATTGATCCTCCTTCAACGATCCGCCGAAGCTGGCGGCGACGGTGACTTCAGCTGGATTCCGATCAAAATGCCCGCGACCTGCCAAGGATCGATAGCTGAGTGCATGACCGACAGCGGCGGCGAGTTCGAAATGGATTCGGAAGTCAATCGGCGTATTCTAGCAACCACAAGGTACATCAGCTACGGGGCGCTGCAGGCGAACAGAGTCCCGTGCTCAAGGAGAGGCGCTTCGTACTACAACTGCCGGCCCGGTGCGCAAGCTAATCCATACACTCGATCTTGCTCCGCCGCCACGCGGTGCAGGAGTTAAAAAAGCGAGGCTTTAGTATTTTGTAAGGGCTTTCTTCTTCATATGTAAACGTTTCAGAGGCAGTAAATCATTCCGGCCTATAAATGTTGTTCTTTTCTTAAAGTGGTGTGAATGTGTTATGATTCATGTATTTTTGAATGCAAATTATTCTTTTTGGAATAAAATTCAACAAAAATTTTCCACCTCAAGTTCCTATTAGTATATGCTGTCGCTTTCATTCAGTGGTTAACAATTTCCTTTCTGTTTTGTTTTCGCTCCCCCCACCCACCCCCCCAAAATATAGACTTTGCCAAAAAGCAACACCAATTAGCAGTTGATTGATGCCAGAAAGATTAAAAAACGTTGATCTTGGACCTCTTATTGCATACTCTTAGGCACCCCTTAGGACATAGGATGAGATTGTTATTGTAAAAGTAATGTGGGATAAAATGATTTTGTGTGGTTGGTTGTGTTGAGATTAAAAGTTGGCAAATATTTCACATGACCAAATTACTTCTTCCCACTTTATAATTTACCTATGAAAAATAGACATTATTCATCACTTTCCTTTCTGTTATCCAAGTCTCACCCGCCGATCCATTTTGGAAGATCTCGGATTTCAAATCTCAGCCGGATCCCCATCTGATCCGTAGAAGATGAATGAGTAAGTCTCACTCGCCAACCCATCTTGGAAATGCATGCGGCATTTTGCAAGAAAATGGAGTTGGCGATGACGAACAGCAGCGCACAGACTTAAATCTAGAGCTGCGGCGGATAAGCCCTCTGTACCCACAACAACAGCAAGAATCATTGAAGACTAGAGGAAGGGTGATCAGTGGGAGTAGAGATAATTCTGAACTATACGATTTTCTTGGATTGAAAATCGGAGTTTTGGAATACATAAGCTTGAAAATCAAATGAAATGGAAAATGGGGAATGAGATTGTTGGATCTTAGTTTTTTACTGTCTAGGAAGGGGCGAAAGTTTTAAAATTTTTGTTTTATTTTGACAATCAAAATAATCGTTTGAACACTCGTATGGTTTTAGTAATTAAACATGCCTAAGATGTTTAAAACTTTTACTTTTGGTAAATGATTCATAAGGCTCGCTCCAACTATTCCGGGATTAACGGAGATAGCTCTTGGTATATTTCTTACGAACTTTCTTGAAGAATTTCTTCCTTCAATCTTCGAATCAGGTTCACAACTAGAAAATTTGTTCCTCTTTCAAATATCACTAGAATATTTGGAAGAAGTTTCTTGAAGATATGGTCTCTTTCTTGCGGTGGCTAGGGTTCTGACTTACTCACCCTCTTTTATAATCAAGTCATGACCTAATATTCATAATTAGTATTTATGGGTTTGATTAATTAATTAGGCTAGTTCAACTAGTTTAATTAATTAATCAAAGTCCATTAAGAACTTTATTATTTAGTATGTTAGACTTGTACTCCTACAAGCCCATTAAACATACTTCACACTATATTTAATTTAATATTTAATAATTCAACTTTTGAGTTTAATAAATTAAATCCTCAAATTTTATAAATTCAACTTCTTAAATTTATTATCTCATAAATTCAACTCCGACAAAAACTTGTGTGAGACAGTCTCACGGGTCGTATTTGTAAGACGGATCTTTTATTTGGGTCACCCATGAAAAAATATTACTTTTTATGCTAAGAGTATTACTTTTTATTGTGAATATGGGTAGAGTTGACCCGTCTCACAGATTATGATCCGTTAGACGGTCTCACATGAGACTAACTCTTTAACTCCTTGAATTTATTTTCTCAAATTTTAATTATCATAAATTCAAGGCAAAAACTTGTGTGAAACGGTCTCACGGGTCATATTTGTGAGACGGATCTCTTATTTGGGTCATCCATGAATAAGTATTACTTTTTATGCTAAGAGTATTACTTTTTATTGTGAATATGGGTAGGGTTGACCCGTCTCACGGATTAAGATTCGTGAGACGGTCTCACATGAGACCTACTCTAAATTTAACTCCTTGAATTTATTATATCATAATATAAATCCAAATCCTTGAATTTATTTTCTCTCAACGAGAACAAATGATCCAGTGCTTGTGTGACCCTCAGTGATTCAGGATACAGCTAGCCGTGATTCAGGACATAATCTTTTATTTGGGCTTACCCTAATTTTTCATATTCTATGTATCAACAACTGATTATTAGAATGTTAGAAATCATATTTCTGATTAAACCTATCGAATCATGGTAAGAGCGTCTAGTAGCATCGCCTCATGATTCCCTAGGTATCTGTAGAGACCAAAATCAGTACACGTATAACACATGCATGTACTTATTTGTTAATTCATTTATTTAATTTAAAATGATTTTAGGGATGCATAATTTGTGAAAGTTGCATTATTTTAAATTATTTATGTTTATGCGATGCACGGTTAAAATATTTCATGAGTTCCATATTTCAGGCGATTACTCGATGCAGGATCGATGAATAGAGACCGTTGACGATTTTGGCAATTTTAAAACTTGGTATTTCATTTTAAGTTAATGTTGGGGTATTTTAAATAATTTATTTAGTTTCAACAATTTTAAAACCTAAATTATTTATTTAGGAATTTTAAAGTTTTAAAACTTTTAAAGTTTGGTTAGTGTGCAATTTATTTTAAATTATGAGATTTAATTAAAGTTAGAGGAGGGTTAGTATTTTTAATTAGTTGTTAATTATTAATTAAGCAAAATTTTCTCTTAATTAACAATAATCACACGCACACACACTTTTACACCCACTAAAGATCGGTACAAACACACCCACACTTCACTATTCAGAATTTTTATTATTTTTGAAAAGAGAAAACCTAGGGTTCTTGAGGAACTCAGCATCCGCCCCTCCCTTCAAAGAATTTCAGCAGTTTTCGGTTATTTTATTTCAAGAAAGTCGAGCCGCAAGTCGTCCTGGATCGTCTCTCGCATACTTCTCGCGTCGGTATCGTCGTTTCGGTATTTTTAATCATCACAAGGCACGTCTATTCTCTCGTTTATGTATCGATCTCGTCATATTATGCGTTGTGTTGTTATTTATGAGTAAAAATACATGTGTGATGAATAGAAGTTTGAGCAATGATGTTAGGATCAATTTTGAAATGGTTTTTGGATCACAAATCTCGTTTTGGCTGTCATTTTTAAAACTGATATTTTTCGGTCGTAATTTTGAGAAAACGTTCAACATGAAAATTGTAGAAATTTTCGATACCTTCGATTTGACAGTAAATTCGAAATATTTGGATAAAAAATGAGTGAGTTATGGTGTTTTTTGTGTGACTGCTCAAACTGCGTTTTTCAGAAAATTATGTATCGATGCATTCTTGAAGTTTTATTTTTGCAGTCTTCGTTGGAGATCGATGAGTGATCGTTGCTGCGTATAGGTATGCTTAGTATGATATTGGGTTGGTATTTGGAGTACCGGTTAGTGTCGATAGGCGCTTGAATTCATGAGAAGTCATAGAAAACGATTTGGGGTCAAAGGTCGTGTTCACGGATCGGGTTGCGTTGTTTGTGATGCGTAGTTGTTTTGGGGCGTTTTTTTGGGTTTGAATAAGTGTCATAGCATCCTATGATGGGTCTCGAGGCGTTGTTTCATTGTCCGTATGATCGAGTTAGGAGGAATAAGCCTTAAGTGTAGTGTTTCTTCGTTGGTTCGCAATTCCAACACCTACACAGACCTGTAGACGGACCCTGGCACGAGGTGCGTGCACTTTTTCTTCAAAATATCGATCTTCCAGTACCTACACGGACCCGGACAACCGCGTCCTTTATAAATTTTTTATTTTTGGATTTGCTTCGGGGTTTTATATCATGGTTTAGTACGATGGTTAAAAAATTTATTTATGTAATAATATAGGATTTGTTTTGGGGTTCTATATCATGGCTTAGTACGATTATTAAACGAGGTCAAGTCTCGAGTGATCTAGAATGTCTTAAGCTATTTATTTACTTCGGTGGCGAGCACGAGTTACCTACGTCTAAGTTATACAAGTTAAGTATTTAAACTCATGTTAGTATGTGCAGCAGCGGCCCCAAGCGAGATCCAATGAACCCCTCAATGCCAAATAAGTATGTTTGACGTGCAAAGAAAATATTTTTAAGTTTTTTATGTATGCTAAATCTCTTGTGACCAAATTATGTATGAGATTGGAAAGCGGTAAAGCATGACCAGGACCAACCCACCCCGTTAAATCATGAACGGGTTTAGATCAGGATTGAAAAACGTTAAATCATAAACGGGGACCAATCCACCCATTAAAGTATGAACGGAGATCTCATGTATGTGGCAGTTGATTTTTCCCTGTCAGCCCAGTACTGTGGTTTAGTCTGATCAGGAGATTATGTTATGGGTCACTTGCTTTGAAACATGCCTCTACACAAAATGATGAAGTTAAGTATGTACAAGTATGCAAGCATGTTTATGAAAAGTTTTCACGTTATGGCACGTCTATGTTATGTATGTATGTTCAAGTTTCAAGTATTTATGCTCTATTTTGAAGTTGCATGTGGTTTTATTATGTATTAATTGTTATCTCCAGTTCATACGTGTTGAGTCTTTAGACTCACTAGACTTGATCGATGCAGGTGAGGACGCAATTGAGGAGACGAGAGATGTGGACCAGTGAGCTGGCTTGGACTGAGCGGGAGGCTAAACCCGAGGACCGCCATGTTTTAAGTTTTTATGAAAATGTTCAAATACTTTTGTCAAACTTTATCTTCAGTTGCAACTTTTGGGACGTACAGTTTATTTTTATCGAATTTTGAAGGCTCACGTTTTATTTAAGAATTTTTTTAATTTTTCCGTAAATTTTGAATAGTAAAAGTACGGTACGTTACAGTATCACTGGTAGTGCCCGCAAAAACCAGTCGATTATGATTAACGTACAGTACGGTCCCTTCATCTCATATATCCCTATCGAATATGCAATCATTGGTTCATCGAGGGTTGCATAAGAATTCGATAACTATGCGACACATATAAATAGTAGCATCGCATGTACCATTAGAGAACTCCTTCTCCAATGTACATCTCATACTCTGGCCAGAGATTTCATGCACTATTATTTCATCAGACCACACATGATATCCACACCCGCAGGTGAGCGGTGAATTCCCGACTATAATGCAATGGCTCCTACATATGTCGCAATTATACCCAATCTCGTCACCTGATGACTCTCTTGGAGGCGGTAAACGAGTCAAAACACATCCCTAGCATATAGAGCATCAGTGTTGTCCCGGGTCGTAAAGACTAATGGTGTACATTCATAACCACATATTTATCCTCTCGATGAATGATAACCACTTGGAAAGTCCGAGGGAGAATTGTTCGGTATAATCATCATATGACTACATATCTACATGTTTGGACATCTCTATGCCCTTACCAAGAAACGCGGTACACAACATCACAGATGCTAGTCTCGAGCTCAAGCGACATTTATCCATGTTTTAGACGGCTGAATCGACTAGAAAGGAATCTAGATCATACAATGTTTACAAATGAATTTTAACATCGAATTATGATTCATTTGTATTAAAGTATAATCCAAGTTTTTATCTATGTTGTTCACATAGGTATACAGATAAAGAAATAACAAACCATGAAATAATGAATTATATTAAAATAAAGATTGTTTATTATAACTGAGTCAATAAAATGCATAGCCACAGTTAATTTACAGAACATCTACTCTAACAGAGATTCCAGGATTTCTCGTGAATTCGATCAATGAGAGTGATTCCACGAAGTCTTCCTGTAGCTGTTCTTTTCTTTTCTTTTTAATGAATTTACTTTCATTCATAAATATAAAAAGATAATACAAGTACAAATACTATAAACATCTTCAGAGTCAATAACCGTAAAATCACATTATAACAGATGTGGACTCGAAATACCAACTTCAAGCGGGGACGTATAGACATAAGTCATGAGTTTTCCAGATTGAACAGTGACGTTTTGACGGGGCCTGAGGTGATCCATCTTGTTTCCAGAAACAAGTCAAACGCTGGACTACTGATTGATCCTACTCTAATCACCCCTACCACCAGCAACAAAAGTTTTAAAGGTCATTTTTGTAGTTTTTATATGGTGGTCGGTGGATAGCTAAAACTGAAAAATATATTATATAATGAACAAAAACAATCAGTTCTTTGACAACCATAAATGAATCAATCATAAAGTAATTCATACCCTTTAGGTTTATTTTTATAAAAAATAAATCATATATATTATTTACCAAAATCAATAAAATTTAAGATACGAGAAATTGGCCTTCAGTCCTCAGCCGTCGATTTTTTTTGTGTTCAGTCCCTGAGTACTTTTTTAGTACCACATTTCTACATGAAGTATACCACATTTTGTATGACATAGTACCATAATTTTGTGGGGAGTAGATCTCTTGTGAGACGGTCTCACGAATCTTTATCTGTGAGACGGGTCAACCCTACCGATATTCACAATAAAAAGTAATACTCTTAGCATAAAAAGTAATATTTTTTCATGGATGATCCAAATAAGAGGTCCGTCTCACAAAATACGACCCGTGAGATCGTCTCACACAAGTTTTTGTCTTTTGTGGGAGTGAACCCAAAGAAATGTTTTGATTGAGGATTTTTCACCTTCTCCTTTAAGATACACAATAATAATTATTGTATTTTTATATTAAAATATTATTATTTTTAGGGCAATTTGTAGAAAAATACCTCTGTCTATGATTTATTTAAGATTCAGTACCCACAAGTTTATTTTTGTATTTAAGTACCTAACAAAAGACCAACTTAGTTTTTACTACATGTTTCATGCATATTTACCTTTTTAACCTTTTAATTAATAAAAAATTATATAAATACCTATTTTTGTTGGTTATCTTCTCTTTCCACTCATCATTCCCAATACATTTGGATGACATATAAATTAAATTTAAATATTTTTATTTATAAAAAACAAATTCCAACTAATTGAACTTTTTGAAATACTTAGTTTTAATTGCGAATTACTTAATTTTAGTTTTAAAATACTTGATTTAGTAAATGAAATAATCACAATGTGTATTAAATACTGAATATTCGAATATACAACACAAGTTCACCAAATGCTCGCATTTCCATCTAAGATCCATTTGGATGACATGTTCATTTCATTTAATTATTTTTTTAATGTTAAAAAATAAATTCGCAACTAAGCATCGAACTTTTTAAAATACTTAGTTTTATTTTCGAAATACCTAATTTCAATTTTAAAATACTTGATTTGGTAAATGAGATACTCAGAATGGGTATTAAAATACTGGATATTCGAATATACAACGTAATTTACCAAATGCTCGCATCCCATCCAAGATGCATTTAGATGACATCTTCATTTCATTTAATTATTTTTTTATAAAAAAAAATTTGCAGCTGAGCATTGAACATTTGAAAGACTTACTTTTATTTGCGAAATACCTAATTTCAATTTTAAATGCTTGATTTGATAATTGAGATACTCATAAAAGTTAATAAAATACTGGATATTCTAGTAGGCAATGTATGTTCACCAAGTGCTCGTATTTCTATCCAAGATGCATTTAGATGACATGTACATTTCATTTAAATATATTTTTAAATTTTTTAAAAGAAAAACAAATTCGCAACTAAGCATATTGAACTTTTTAAAGTACTTAGTTTTACTTGCGAAATACCTAATTTCAATTTTAAAATACTTAATTTTGTAAATGAATACTCAGAATGAGTATAAAAATACTGGATATTAGAATATGTAACGTAAGTTCACCAAATGCTCACATTTCTATCCGAGATACATTTGGATGACATGTTCATTTCATTTATTATTTTTTAATTGTTAAAAAAATACAAATTTGTAACTAATCATTAAATTTTTTCAAATACTTAGTTTACTTGCGAAATACCTAATTTCAATTTTAAAATACTTTATTTGGTAAATGAGATACTCAGAATGGGTATTAACATACTGGATATCCGAATATGCAACGTAAGTTATCGAGTGCTCGCATTTTCATCCAAGATGCATTTGGATGACATATTCATTTCATTTAATTATTTTTTTATTGTTAAACAAAATTCGTAACTAAACATTGAATTTTTTTAAATACTTAATTTTACTTGCGAAATATTTAATTTCAATTTTAAAATACTTGATTTGGTAAATGAGATACTCAGAATGAGTATTAAAATACTAGATATTCGAATATGCAACGCAAGTTCACCAAGTGCTCGCATTTCCATCCAAGATACATTTGGATGACATGTTCATTTTATTTAAATTATTTTTAATTGTTAAAAAAAGCAAATTCGCAACTAAGTATTGAACTTTTTCAAGTACTTAGTTTTACTTGCGAAATACCTAGTTTCAATTTTAAAATACTTGATTTGGTAAATGAGATACTTAGAATGAGTATTAAAATACTGTATATTCGAATATGCAACGTAAGTTCACCAAGTGCTCGTATTTCCATCCAAGATATATTTGGATGACATGTTCATTTCATATAATAGTTTTTTTAATTGTTAAAAAAAACAAATTCGAAACCAAATATTGAACTTTTTCAAGTACTTAATTTTACTTGCAAAATTCTTAATTTCAGTTTTAAAATACTTGATTTGGTAACTGAGATACTCATAATGAGTATTAAAATACTGGATATTCGAATATATAACGTAAGTTCACAAAGTGCTCATGTTTACATCCAAGATGTAATTAGATGACATGTTCAAAGACTTTTCAACAGCCACAAAGCTTTGAAAGAGGAAAATAGCTTAGAGCGAAGATTTGAAGATTTCCGGAAAATGTTCTTCGAGATAATAGCCCGTGATAGGAACGAATATCATAATCCGTGGATTTACAATTTATAGAGAAATATGAAGTCGGATACACGTCGATAGTCATAGTCCAGTATGTCAAAAGCTATGGGATTTAATAAAACGACATGCAATTCACCATTGATAAATAATTAAAGATATTTAATTGCTTCACTGAGTTGAATTATTTTGGCATAGCTTGAGAGAGCGTGTTCAATTGGATACGAAATCTCGTCGAAAGCATAGATAATTTTCTAACAAATTAAGTAGATTAGCGAGGGGTAGATGAACCGAGATTCCCAACAAATTCATTTCTCATTAAACTTTAATCAATCATTCTAACTTATTTATTTCATCACTAATCTTTGAACCATTTCATTGAGTTCTTATTTAATAATCGTAGTAGTAAACAATCATCTGAAATGTAATGCCCGGAAATTTAATCCTAGTAATCTGTAATTATTAAATTATAATTTGATATGATTATGAAAGGATTAAACGGGACACGGAATAAGATTAAATACGACGGGTGCAAGTGTTGGACAGAACTAGTGGCGCCCGAGCGGTAAGAAATGACCGCCCGAGCGCCAAAGTTCCATAAAAACACATCTTGGACAGAAGGTGTGGCGCCCGGGCGGTAGTTTTTGACCGCCCGAGCGCCAATGTGCAATCCGGAAAGAATTTGGACAGAGGATGCCGCGCTCGAGCGGTAGTTTATTACCGCCCGAGCGCCGACCGAAATTCAAGAAATGGACACGTATCATTAACCGAGCAACTTAGTATATATACATATATATGTTTGTTCTTTTAGGAAAAAAAAAAGAAAGAATCGAGAAAAGGGTTCTTGTATATGTGTTGAAAATCCTTACGTCTTTTCTGAGAAATCCGTCCGTCCGAATTGTAATCTGACTTCAGTACTGTAATCCTATCAACGTAGGCTACAACTTGACGTAAGTTTTACTACGTTTTGACATGCTTTGAAATTATGCTATTGTCAGAATTGAATAGGATTCATATATGATGTTCTTGATATGTTAGACATCGTAGAATCGAAGTCAGATTAAGAAACAGACTGATTATGAAATTGTGATGATTTTCGGAGTATATTGATTTAATACCGGACAGATTTGAATTGTGACGGGATTACAGATTGTATTGGATATGGGTTATGGATTGTAACTGTTATCTGGTGATATGGTATTGACGGAGATACTGAGTTTGTACCGTTATGCCGTTGATTTTGAATTAAATCAAGATTGATCAGATTGTTATTGATTTGAAAGGTATATTGACATGAGATTATTGATATTGTCATTGCCAGATAGGCTGTGAGTTCAGGACTGCGACTGAGCCAGAAACCGACGAAAGAAAGGTATAAGTCAATGTGGTATTGGGAGATGTACTTGAGTCGGTTTAGACTTGGGTTTCCTTAAATCACATACTTTACTTTATTGCATTGATATTTGCATTGAGTTGATTGATATACTTGTTCTCTTGATTTTAGACAGCAGGTATTAGACGAGTAGTCTTATGACAGAAGTGCCGTTAGTGGTGGGATCACCACGGGCACATTGCACGATATCATAAGATTGTGTATTGGCGGTTGTGCCAAATACTGTCACTGGATGTTTGGCTATCGATGTGGATAGGATGGTGGCTTTTTCTATTACTGTTAATCAGTATTGTATCGATGTGGATAGATTAGTAGCTCTTCTATTACTGTTAATCGATGTCATATCGATGTGGATAGAATTAGAGTTGCTTCTATTACTGTTAATCGGTACTATATTGATGTGGATAGAATAATAGCTTCCTCTATTACTGGTAATCGATACCGTATCGATGTGAATAGAACTTGAGTCTTTTCTATTACTATTGATCGATACCATATCGGCGTGGATAGAACTGGAGTCTTTTCTATTACTGCTAGTCGATATACGCATGCCAACTTCTGGAATCGGGATCCCTAGACTAGGATTGAGTCTAGTCTGAATGATGTAGCTACGAGTATTGTCGACAGTTTGATATTGATTATGTTTCAGACTTTGTTACATATATCTGTTACCTGATTACATGCTTTATATTGTTTATATGATTGCATGTTTCGTTGATTTATACTGGGATTATATTCTCACCGGAATTATCCGGCTGTTGTCTTGTCTGTATGTGTACATGACAACAGGTGGGACAGGTTCAGGGTTGAAGAGATGAAGAAAGATCGTGATTAGAGTGGAGATTCCGGACTTTGATTATGATGTATAATAGGGGTGGAACACTTGACATTAGTTGTTAAACCTTAGTTTAGTTTGAATGCATGCAGTACAGGACTTGTATTGTATTTTATATACTGAGATGTATATATGTTTGATTTCACTACGTTCCGCATTTAAAAAAAAAAATTTAGACCCTGTTTTAATTGATTAGTTAGTCCCAATTATGATTAAGAACTTGGTTAGCGTCCGGGTCCCCACATGAAATATCGCTGCTAAAAATTGAATAATTGAGAATAATAATTGAGAAATACAGTCCTTAGACAATGAAAGTTTTGCTCAATCACTAAGCATGGATTATTTTGACATCGTGCGCTTGCGATTATTGAAAGTCCATTACTATATTATTACTTGGCATCGTGCACTTGCGATTATTTCGAGCTTGAATATTATTAATTTTTACTAATAATTTTACAATGAAAGTTTTGCTCGATCACTAAGCATGGATTGCATATTCATCTTATTTAATAAATTTTTTGCTAAAAAAAATTCTTTAATAAGCATGAAAATTTTAAAGTACTTAGTTTTACTTGAGAAGTACCTAATTTGAGTTTGCAAATACTTGATTTCGTAAACGAGATACTCACAATATGCATTAAAATACTGGATATTCGAATATACAATATTTCCATGGAAAATTCATTATGATACTTATTCATATCATTTAAATAAATAAACATAGTTCATTATTCATCATGGACTAATTGAGATATGCATTATAAACATAGTTCGTAAAAGAGCTTGAAGTTTGCACTTTAAGCATATCTATCGATTCTTGGATCAATGATTTATAAAATACTCATAAATATTAATTGACAATACTTTTTGATATTCATTGAATGACTTAATTGGCAATTATACTTATTTGACATAATACTTATTGGTAATTATTCATTATACTAATTAGTATTTTTTCTGTATACTTATGAGTATTAATTTATATTATCATTAATATTCATTAACAATATTTGTTGATATTCATTAAATGACAATGCAATACTTCATTTGATATCATCCTCATTAGTATTCTTTCATAATATTTATTGGTAATTATTCATTATATGCAGCAATATTATTTCATTATACTTATTATCAAATTTGAGTTTTTAAAGGGTAAAATCAATTATCAGTAGAATCTAATTATATAGTACTTGTAACAATTTATATATCATATTTTTATTTCACGGATCTCATCATCAAATGCAACTCAATATTGACTTCAAATTATATATTTACACAATCAAATAATCGAATTGAATTTGAGTTTAAATGGTAAAATCAAGTATATGTGGACTCGTATTCGGTATTATTTGTATTAATTCAGGTATCACATTGGATACTTCTTAAGTAAAAATAAGTATTTTAAAATTTCAATACTTAGTTGAGAAATTGTTTTTTTTTTTACAAAAAAAATATTAAACGAGATGAATATGCCATCCAAATTCATCTTCTAACGAAAGATAAACACTTGGTGAGCTTACGTTGCATATTCGAATATCCAGTATTCTATTACATATTATGAGTATCTCATGTACCAAATTAAATATTTACAATCTCAAATTACGTACTTATCAAATAAAAACAAATACTTTAAAATTTTTATGCTTAGATGAGAATCTGTTTTTTCTTTTACAGAAAAAATATTAAATGATATGAATATGTCATCCAAATGCTTATTCCATAAAAATATCAATACTTGGTGAACTTACGTTGCCTATTCGAATACCTAGTATTTTAATACATATTGTGAGCATCTCATTTACGAAATCAAGTATTTGCAAACTCAAATTAGGTAATTCTCAAGTAAAACTAAGTACTTTAAAATTTTCATGCTTATTTGAGAATTTGTTTTTTTTTTAAATTATTAAATTAGATGAATATATCATCCAAATGTATCTTCCATAAAAATACCAACATTTGGTGAACTTAAGTTGCTTACTCGAATATCCAGTATTTTAATACATATTGTGAGTATCTCAAGTATTTACAAACTCAAATTAAAATACTTCTCATTTAGGGAGTAAAATAAAGTATCAGTAGACTCGAATTAGATATTTTTTGCACTAATTAAGGTATCACATTTTAACTTCCCAAATGACACATCAAAAGTCACTCAATATTACTTGAAACTATATTTTTTATATCCAAAAATAATCAAAATTGAGTTTTAAAAGGGTAAATCAAGAATATGTGAAATCAAATTAGGTACTAATTGTACCAATTTAGGTATCACGTTTTTTATTCACAAATCTCATCATCAAAAAATATTCAATATTATCTTCAAATTATATATTTTGACACACTCAATCGAATTTGAGTATTTAAAAGGTAAAATCAAGTGTTTATGAACTCGAATTATGTATTATTTGTATTAATTTAAGTATCACATTTTTGCTTCACGAATATCATCATTGGTGTCACTTAATATTAACTTCAAATTATATTTTGGCATCCTCAAATAATTGGATATGAGTATTTAAGGGTTAAAATCGTGTATTTATATACTCTAATTAGATATTATGTGTACCAATTTAAGTATCACACTTTAACTTCACAAATGACACAATCAAAATTCATGTAATATTACTTGAAACTTAAGTACTTTCTTACACATTTGAAGTATTCAAATAGCCAAATCAAATATTTGGAATACGAAAATAGGTATTTTATCGATCAAAATAAGTAATTTTTCTAATTCAACAATGAGTGAGAAACTGTGTTTTTTCAAAAATTAGATGACAAGAATAAGTCATCTTAATGTAATTTCAATGAAAATACCAACAACTATTGAATTTATTGTGATAGCTTGAATATCCAGTATTTTCTTACACATTTGGAGTATTCAAAGAGTAAAATCAAGCATTTGGAACTCCGAAATAGGTATTTTGTTGGTCAAAATAAATACTTAATCTTATTTCATGATGAATGATGACCTATGTTTTTTTAAAAAAAATAAAACGACATGAATAAATCATCCTAATGCATTTTTCATGAAAAGACCAACAATGACTGAATTTATGGTGAATGCTCGAAAATATAGTATTTTCTTATATATTCTGAGTATTCAAAAAGCGAAATCAAGTATCTGAAACCCCATAATAGGTACTTTGTATGTCAAAATAAGTATTGACTTTTATTCCATGATAATTGAGAAATAATATTTTGTTAAAATTATATTTTAAATGGAGAAAAATGATATAATTTTTGTGGATAAAATAATATATTTATTTAAATAATAAAGGGTAAAAGTGTAAAGTTTGCTTTATAAGTAGTTAAAACTAAATGTATAAATGTGTCAGGTACTGATTTTTAAAAACATTTAACTAAGTACTGAATTCTAATTGAAACATTGACAGATGCAATTTTTTTAAATTTACCGTTATTTTTATCCATTAGTGTTTATAGTTATTTTTGAGTTTTATGAGCAGATCAACACATCATAATCTTGGTTAGGGGTGTCAAAATCAAAATAGTACACAACTAATTATGGACAAATGTCTCATTAATATAAATCCCTTACAACATCAAATCTGAAACAAAAATTGAACACAGTGCAAGTGTGCAACTACCAAAAGAAAATAGAGAAACGTTAAATAAAAGACAAAAATAATCACAAAATAAAACAAAGAACTTCAAATGGCGCAAACCAACTAACAGTACAATAAATTAGGCATAAGTCATGAAATGGAAAAACAAACTCCAAATCGACTGGATGAGTAATGCCCTCCAACAAAAGAGGCAATACCTCACTCAGCCTCTAAGTTAAAATTTCTCCGTTTCTCTTTAACAATTTCCAATTGTCCATCCAATTAATCTTCTTATTTCTCATGTCCACGACAGCGTGGCATTCCTCACTACTTTGTATTCATCATCGTTTTATAAAAATGATTAACTTAAGGTGTTATAGAAGTTTATTGTAACCTTTAATAATCATTTTAAATTTCATTTTTATCCAATATGAGACAAGAATATCATATTTTTGCTTAGTAACTTGTACCTAACATGCCGATCAAAATTAATGTAGGTAGAAAATCAATAAAAATCTATATTCCACAAATATAATAACCTCAAAATGGCCTAAGATGTTAATTCAAATTTGGGTGTTTGAAAACTTGCCACCAATAAAACCACTTTGATACATTCCATTAAATTAATTTTTTTTTTCATATTCCACCTTCAAATCAAATTAAATTAAATTTTTTGCATTTTTAAATATTTTCAACCGGATCCAATTTCAAACATGATCATAATTAAAGGGACAATTTTGGTAATTAAAATAAATGTCTAAAATAAATATTTTATAAAATGAGTTTACATTGTCTAAACATACAGTGTGTTTGGTAACTAAGATTTGAGAGGATTTCATGGGATTTGGATTTCAAAATCTTATTTTTATTGTTTGGCAAGATGATTCAAAAAAAAGATTCGGATTTGTTTAGAATTTCATGTGATTTCAATATGTATATCCAAATCCCATAAAATTTGATAAGATTTGGTGAGATTTGGATTTTAAAAACATACAGTTAATTTTTTATTCAACACATCATTCTCCACCAAAAATTTCTACATGGTTAGACATTTTTTTCTTTTAACATTTTTTAGAAGTTGAAAGATTTCGTATAAATTTTATAATGTTTTTGTATTATTTATTGATTAATATAATAAAAATTATAGTAATTATCAAAGCCTCTTTTTACGTTTAGTAATTAATTTAATGTTAAAGTTTGAAGTTGTTTGATAATTTTTTAATTATTATTTTATGTGCACTATGATTAATAAATAATAATTAATTTTTGAATTTACAAATACAAATAATAGAGAAGAATTATTAATTTCTAAACTTCTTTGGGTTATTTATGTTTATACGATTTCCAATGGTAGCTTAGCCAAATTCGAATTTATTTTCTCCAAACAAGAAATGGATTTGTAAATACCATTTTTAAAATTTAAAACAAACACCAAATGGAATTTCAAATACTTGAATTTCCAAATCCAATTCTAAATCCAATTCCAAATCACATGATATCCTCTCAAATCTTGGTTGTCAAACACACTGTTAATGATACATCTAACAAACTATCTTATAATTTGTGTTCAATCAATATTTACTTATTTTATTGTTGAGCGATCATTTTCATTAAATATTGGTTCTATATTATTTTAGAATTTTATTAAAATCTATTATCCTTTTAAAATTCTTAATAATTTATCCAATTAAATTATATTATATTTTATATTAGAAAATAACTTTAATAGTAATCGAAGTCATATTTTACTATTTTTACTATTAATTTGAGAATAACAAAAATGCCCTATACAATTATATCTATTACTTTTAAAAGTTAAGTGAATAAAAACTTATTTCATTAAATATTTATTTTAATTGACAATTAAATCTTTAATTTTGAAATTTGAGGAAGAGGAATCATCCGGAACAACAAGAGATTCAAATGGAGAAAAATAAATACGGAAGACCAAGAGCCGATGGAAAATTTCGACAAATTAGAGAGATATCAAGAGCACAAACATAAATTATAAAAATCAGAAGATTATCTCACAATTATCTTGGTATTTGAGTTTAGACCATTCAAACAACTTAGATTATCTGTCATTTTGTGGTTCGAATGTTCAGAGATTAACAACCGGATCGAACCGATCGACGTTCACCCCTAATTCAGATGATGCGAAATTTGACAAATAAATAATTACTAAAAATAAATATAATAATATAAGAGAATATTATTTTATTTCATCGACAAAATATTTAAAATAAAAATCATATTTTTGAATTTGCATTTTCAATTCATTACTAATAAAGCACTCGCGTCGCATCATACACAAGTAGTAAGTAGAAGCTATAGTTGGGGTCCCTTTTAATTTCCACCAAACATAATTCTTGGACAGTAATATAAACACTTTAAAGTTATAAGATATATAAAAATAATATTTAATTCTCAGTGTCTCCTATTGAATAATTCCATTAATCATTACAAAAAATTTATAGTAACAGAAGAGGATCGCGAAAGTGCTTAAAACAATGAATCTTGTGGCATAGCTCTCTAGGTGGGTAAATTATATGAAAATAATTACGTGCTTACTACGAGTCATTCATTACTAAAAATATTTACATATGTATTTTCTAATAAAAAGTCATGTTTGTTCTCAAATTATACGCAATAAACAAATAGACACAAATTTGTTTACGAATGTTCGGAGATTAACAACTCCTACGTCATCCCTCTTTCTCCTTGGGGAGGATCCACTAGAAGACTTTGATTTATACAACACCTTGTACAAACCCATTTCAACTTAAGACTTATCTATTGTCTAACTGAAACTCCTAGCACATTATCGATTGTAGGCCGCAACCCCACAACCCGCATAATGTTTAACGGCTCTTATGTCAAGACTACAAACACAATCTTTAATGTCTTTGTGTGAAGACTCACTCAACTAAACTTTGAAATTCAACTCTCTTGTCTATGTGTGAGTGATTGTGTGTGAGGAATTTATCCTTTAAAGTATACATCTCAAATGTATCCTCACACAAGGGCTTGTACTCTCAAATAGCATATTTCTTCATGCTAGCTGCTCATGCTTAGAATTTTCTTCAAAAGCTGTTGTTTGATCTTCAAGATGTTGTATTTATAAGCTCCAAAAATGATATATACGTTAGATAAAAGAATATGACCGTTTGGAAAGTTTCTGTACTGTTTCTGAAATTGCAACGGTCAAATTCGCCTTGTTGGACAATTTCCCGACTGATCAACTTTAGTCAACTTAACTGGTCAACAGCTGGTTCAGTTCGGTTCAGTTGGTCAGCTGCTGGTTCGGTTCAGTTGGTCAGCAGCTGGTTCAGTTGGTCTGGTTCAGTACAATTGGTTCAGCTGGTCTGGTTCAGTTGGTCAGCAGCTGGTTCAGTTCAGCTGGTTCAGTTCAGTTCAGTTTCAGCTGGTGTGCTGAAATCAGCCAAGTTGATTTCTTTATCAGCATCTTAAGATTCGATTCAGACTTTGACTTCTGAAGATTATTTGTAGATCATCGTCTTATCTTTTCAATGCATACTGAATCGCTTCATTCCAATAACTGAGCTGAGCGAAATGACCAAAATACTGCAACTGCTCAAACCCAACTGATTGTTGTTTTGGTGCAATCAGTTTGGTAATTCAGCGATCAGTTAGGCCTTGATAACATCCGAATTTGTCCAACAGACGTGACGTACGACTTGTTACAAATTGAGTTTTCTGATCGGTCCAATTGGCATAATATCATTTGAATCATCCAGTCGAGAGATATCATCAAAATACCGAAACTTGCCAGAAATTCAGTTTGTGCAGAATTCAGTTTCAGCATGCTTCTTGTTTTAATAACTTCATACTTGAGTAAATATGTTAGAAACACAATAACAAGTTTTGTTAACATCAAAATCAAGATTGCGAACATGAAATGTTCCAACAATCTCCTCTTTTTTATGATCACAAAACTTGGATAAACAATCGATTCAACTAACATATTTCTCCCTTTTTTTGTGTGAATAAAAAAAAATCATATTTTCAAAACATTTTAAACAAAATTTTCTCCACCCTCAATATTTTAAAAAAATCTCTCCATTAAAATTATAATGAGTTATCCCCCTATATTTTTGAAATTTTGAAAATTATAAAAGAAGAGGAATAACTAACCAATTTTCTTCATGGCTCATTTTCTGCTGCAACATATATGCTCTGACTTCAACGAATAAATGAATTTTCTCATGTATAACTAGGCTGCAAATTTTATACAGTTGTAATCCTCTACGAGTCTAGCTTGTAACGAAAAAAGCGCTTTGTCGTTTGGACACACAAGTAAAGAGATATGTTATTTTTCCCATGGTCGCTACAAGTTGCATGAAAATCCAGTTTTGCATATATATATGTGTGTGTGTAAAAAATATGAAATTTTCGAATTTTAAAAATCAAAATCAGTTTCAATGCTCTTTCAAAAACAACCCGCTCTAATACCAATTGATGGGATCGATTAGGGTGGTAATCGATGAGCTACAATAGCTCGGTTCTTGAAATATTGAACACCGATAAATTAAATCGAGTTTGATTTTAAAACCAAGCGGAAGACACTCGAAATAATCCTTCGTAGAAACCAACTAAAAATTTGGTAAATTATTTAAAATATATGCAAGTTGAATGAGTAAAAATATTTTGTTTGATATATTTTATCAAACATTGGTATGCAATAATCTGGTATTTGAAGAACACATAAAATGTTTCAACAGTGCTTATTTAAAAAGAGTGAAAATGAACAGTAATGCAATAAACAAATAGACACAAATTTATTTATGGATGTTCGGAGATTAACAACTCTTACGTCACCCCTTATTCCCCTTGAGAAGGATCCACTAGAAGACTTTGATTTATACAACACCTTTTACGAACCCATTTCAACTTAGGACTTATCTATTGCCTAATATATGAAACTCCTAGCACACTCTCGATTGTAGGCCGCAACCTCACAACCTGCATAATGTTTAACGTCTCTTATGCCAAGAATACAAACACAATCTTTAATGTCTTTTTATGAAGACTCACTCAACTAAACTTTGAAGTTCAACTCTCTTGTATATGTGTGAGTGATTGTCTGTGAGAAATTTATCCTTTAAAGTGTACATCTCATATGTATCCTCACACAAGGGCTTGTGCTCTCAAATAGCATATTTCTTCATGCTAGCTACTCATGCTTTGAATTCTCTTCAAAAGCTGTTGTTTGATCTTCAAGATGTTGTATTTATAGGCATCAACAATGATATATATGTCAGATACAAGAATATGACCGTTTGAAAAGTTTTTGTATTGTTTCTGAAATTGCAACGGTCAAATTCGCCTAGTTGTAAAATTTCCCGACTGGTCAACTATAGTCAAATCAACTTGTCGTTCAGTTCAACTGGTCAGCAGCTGGTTCAGTTCGGTTCAGCTGGTCAGCTGCTGGTTCGGTTCAGTTCAGCTGGTTCAGTTGGTCAGCAGCTGGTTCGGTTCAGTTGGTCAGCAGCTGCTTCAGTTCAGTTTCAGCTTGTATTCTGAAATCAGTCTAGCTGATATTAGTATGTACAGAACCAGTAGCTTCATTATCTTTTATCAGCATCTTAAGCTTCGATTCAGACTTTGACTTCTGAAGATTATTTGTAGATCATCGTCTTATCTTTCCAACGCATACTGAATCGCTTCATTCCAATAAAGGTGTAACGCCCCAGATTTGATGATTGTACTCGCTGTATCAAGACGGGTCTTTCCAGCGTGCTTATGTCCTCACTCACACGCACCCTGGGAAACTTTCCCAGGAGGTCACCCATCCCAAAATTTCCCCAAGTCAAGTACGCTTAACTTTGGAGTTCTTATGTGATGAGCCACCGAAAATAAGATGCACCTTCGTGATATGAGTAGTACCAATCAAATCTTTTAAGCCCTCTTCAACTTTTCAGTCCATTACATTGCACAGTCTCGGAATCCCTCTCATTCCCGTGTGGGTCGGTTCATTCATGTTCCCTCCACCTAGAAGCCTGCCAGGAGCCGCTCATTGTCCGTGCAACTGATGGCACCGGCGATCACCCCCCGCCCTCTTCGGCCCCGGGCCTCACATGCCCACCAGCTTCCGCTTGGTTCGTCCCCGAACCACACCGTACTAAGAGAGGTCGGCTCTGATACCACTTGTAACGCCCCAGATTTGACGACTGTCCTCACTGTATCAAGACGGGTCTTTCCAGCGTGCTTATGTCCTCACTCACACGCACCCTGGGAAACTTTCCCAGGAGGTCACCTATCCCAAAATTTCCCCAAGTCAAGCACGCTTAACTTTGGAGTTCTTATGTGATGAGCCACCGAAAATAAGATGCACCTTCGTGATATGAGTAGTACCAATCAAATCTTTTAAGCCCTCTTCAACTGTTCAGTCCATTACATTGCACAGTCTCGGAATCCCTCTCATTCCCTTGTGGGTTGGTTCATTCATGTTTCCTCCACCTAGAAGCCTGCCAGGAGCCGCTCATTGCCCGTGCAACTGATGGCACCGGCGATCACCCCCCGCCCTCTTCGGCCCCGGGCCTCACATGTTGCACAGTAGGGTCCCTATATGGGTTGGTCAGGTTTTGGTTCAAGGCGGCTCGGGCGTAGCTCGGGTAAATTAGGAGATGGCTCGGTGCGTTCGATAAGGTGTCAAAACGAAAATTAAAAAGCTAAATTTGATTCCATGTGTTCACGGGTGTGACTAATGACTTGGAATGGTAGAATAAATATTAAAAATGTTATGTTTAAAATTTGGGATCAAAATAATGAGTTTTGGTATTTTTCGGGATTTAATCGCCGCACGAAACGCTAATTAACGAGTTAATTGAAACGCCTAGTTTTAAGCTTGATAAAATTATGAAAAATTATATTTAAGCTTAAATAATTATTATAAGTCCAAGTTTCTAATTTGGGAATTTTATGCTAAGTTTTGGTTTAATTCGGGATTTAAACGCATTAATGCATCACGTTTCAAGATTAAATTAAAAAGTCCTCGATTTAAGCTAAATAAAAATACGAAAAAATTCATGTAAGCTTAAATAATTATTTGGGACATGTTAGAGTCAAGAAATCAAGAAAAAAATCAGAAACGTAAAATGTCACGATTAGGGGTAAAACAGTCTTTTTACACCTAAAATTAATAACGGTCATGGCAGTGCCCTAAATGCTGTTTTTATGATATTATGTTCATTTTTGAATGTTTATGAAATGTTCATGATTTATTTATGATTTATTTTAAATGTCCATGAAATGTTATGATTAAAGTTGACATTTAAAATACATGGTGTATGCTTGGTTTCAAAAGAAAATATATTCATGCATGATTTTATGAGGTGATGAAAACATGAAAACATTGATGAAAGTGAAGTAATTGTGACTATGAGGATTTGAGGATTTGAGGTTATGATCAAGAATAGGCCAAGGCTCAGTTGACGATCATGTGTCGCTGATGTCCCCGCCGCCCAGTACTGTGGTTTCATGTAGATGGTACCATCGTCATGTCATGTCATGTCACGTCAGAAAAGTCACAATTAACGATCTGAATTCAATCAAGGAAAAGATAAAGTTACGATCATGAAAAGAATCACGTCATGTTATTATGTCATGTTATCATGTCATGTTATGATCAAGAAAAAGGTAAAGGTGAGGTTCATGTTATGCATATCATGAAAAGGTTCACGAAAATGTTTACGAAAATGTTCATGTTCAAGTTTATGCATTTTCATGAAATGATATTTTAAGTACAAGTATTTTCACTGTTGCATGTGGTTTTATATCTATTACTCGTTACAAAGATTTGGTGTGTTGAGTCTTTAGACTCACTAGGTGTGATGGATGCAGGTGAGGATGAGGGAGGACTTGACGCATGAGATGACTGGACTGAAGGTGCACACAACCCGAGGACCAGCGCTTTTACTATTTTCCGCACTCATGATTATGGATTATAATTTTACGTTAAAAGATTTTTAAAACCATTTATTTATGCTTTAGAGTGGTTTTGGAGAGGAGAATATGTTTCACGATTATTGTTTTTTTTGGTCTGGTAACTCATGCGATGATTTCATTTTTATGTCTATTCATTTGATTTTAAAATGCTAGCTAGCGAATGTTCTAGATCATGGGCAAAATATTTTATTAAAATATTTTCATGGGTGGACCGAATTTAAAAAAAAAAAAAATTTCTAGTACATTTTAAACAAAAGAACACTAGACGTTTCAGTTGGTATCAGAGCCAATGGTTCTGTAAAGGGTTGTGCCACCATCAGTGCCGGGAAGATCAGTCGTCAAGCCTCAAAGTTGTAAGTTTAAATGCTTATTATGATTTTATGATGTTACCTACACGTTTACATGATCTATATGTTTGAGCTACATGTGCATACACGTTTTGAAGTGAATGACGTTGGTGTTTAAGGTTGCATGGTAAACGATTTTCTTCCTACATAGTTGCATGACTTTGTTATGCTAAAAGATTATATGCTTCATGATTTTTATACGTGTTACGTTGCGGAATAAGAAATTATTTTATTTCAACGCATGTTGGATTTGTGGTGGAATTGGACTACGTTGATTTTTGGATTTTAGTATTGACATTCTACTTTTGGGTCATAAGTTAATCGTGAATATTATGAATGCTTTGGGGACACGTAGATTTTTTTTAAGAAAATATTTATGAATCATGGTTACTAGTCGAATAAATTTTTGGGAATTACTCATGAGAAATAATGATTTGAGGATTTGCAATGACATGGAAATAAGAAAATGTATAAATTGGAATTTTAAGTTTTGATGAGAGGTAAAATTTGTTATAGTCATTGATTTTTTGGTAAATAAGTTTAAATTTATTGAAATTATTTTATGGGAAACCGGTAGAAAGAAATTAAGAACGCATAAATTTATGGGTTAATCATAGGATTTTCGAAAATTAAGGACCAATTAGGATGATTTTTGAGGAAATTAAGAATTGATTTTGCAAGTTTTACGGAATTTGGGGACTAGCTTAGCAATAAGCAATACTTGAATGGGTTAACTGATAAGAATTGAGTTGATTTAGACTTTTAAAAATATTCAAAACCTTGGGTTATCCTGGTTTTAGTATTATAAGAAATTTTAATCAAGTATTAGCAGATGCGTTTGGGATCTTAAGATTTAAATTTGATAAGTTGATGAATATTTTGGTATAAAATAAGAAAGTAATATACGATAAGTATGACCATCCATCTTTTAACTTTGGGAATTTTAAGAGAAATTGAAATTCGAGGTTAAAATAGTAACATCACTAAGTCATTGTGGGTCTTTTAAGTTACGATTTGAAAATAAGAATTTAGAAGGTAAAATTAATTGGGACCTAGTAGACGTAAGGACTTTCTAGAACATAAGTTTTATCAGAGTAGCGCAGTGGAAGCGTGAAATTTTTTGGATACTAGAATTAAGTCTAAACTTTGGGTTATTAAGGATAAACGAATTTCGAGGACGAAATTCAATTTAAGGGGGGAAGATTGTAACGCCCCGAAAATTTTAAGGTCCACGCAAATCATGTGCATGCAATTATTAAATTCTTTTGTATTTTTAATTAAATGTTTTAATTGCATGAATTATTTATGTGGTGCATTTTAACATGTTTAAAATATAATTTCTGCATGGTTGCATTAAACTGTATTTTTAAAAGGATATTCAAGTGACGATCGAGGAACGGAGACCAAAGGCTGAAAAATGTAAAATGTTTTATTAAATAATTAATTTTAATTATTTAATATAAGGGTGATGGTTTTCTCATAATTTTTTTAAAACAAGGAATTTTGAGGTGATTTTATGCGTCGAGACTAATTTTTATTGGTGTTGAATTTTCAACTAAAATGCGACGTTTTGAGCAGTCCGGCTATTTAATTCACTAACTATTTTTATGAAAACCATTTTTATGAGTTTATTTAAAGCCTAACTTGCACTAGTGGGCTTAATTAAGAGTTAATAGGCCTTAAGCCTATTAAGTAAAGTAATTAGCATATAAATAACACACAAAACCTAGTCCTTGCACGTAGACTCACGCCGCTCACAATTTGTGAAAACAAAAACACTCCATCGGCAGCAAACTCACGGCACACTTGCACACAGCCTTGGGAAGCAGCTTTTTCTTCGAAGTTTGAAGGGAAACTAGCCTCGGATCTCTCCGTTCTTCGTCGCCGTCGGTATTTCGTGCGTTTACGACGCAAAGGCACGCCAATAT
Organism: Primulina eburnea; assembly: GCF_022965805.1. Lineage (NCBI taxonomy): Eukaryota > Viridiplantae > Streptophyta > Magnoliopsida > Lamiales > Gesneriaceae > Primulina > Primulina eburnea. The sequence goes on from NC_133101.1 coordinate 55,995,245, forward strand.
CTTCCTTTTCACGTCCATTACATCATAGTATTGATTTAAATTATGTATGTGCGAAGAACATGAAGTTTTATTCCAGAAAATTCGGTTTTTACGTATACGTGCTACGAACTAACGTTTTCATGTATCGATTCATGTCTTACATGTTTTAGGGGGCTGCCATGACATTAAGGGATGATCAAGTTAAGTTATTATGTGAATTAAAGTCACATACACACACATCAAACTCACGGAAATCATATAAGAAGCAAGCAAACAAGCTGTAAATCTATTTTACTGTAATGAGTTTGGGGTGATCGAGTTTCATGGGTAAGGGGCTGGCTTGGTCTTGGCTTGGAGTCACGGCTAGCCAGGGTCATGGTCTGGGCCAGGGAAGAGTCCTAGCCACGCTAGGACTCGAGGCATGAGGCTGGGGAGGAGTCCTACCGAGAGGGATTAAGGGGGGCAGCGCAGGGGTGCTGCCGTGCAGGGAAGAAGGGGCTTGGCCTGGGGGTTCTGGGCTGGGCTAGGTCGACTCTTTAGGGTCCTAGGAGGGTGCTTAAGAGCATGGGTTGGGGCTGTGGCGGCTTGGCTGGCCGCTGGTTCAAGGAAAGTGAGGAAGGCACATGACAACAAATTTGAGCGTGAGTTGCTGTCAAGGATTAGTGGGTCGCTGCGTGGGTCCAGGGACTTGGGTTAGTCTGGGCTGGGCCTGGGCGTGGTCCAGGGAAGGTTAGGGTGTGCTGGGCTCGGTGGTGGCTCAGTGGGTAGAGTCCTAGGGTCACTAGGAGTTTCATTTGTGAGTTTCATCCGAAGTACAGATTTTGGGTCAAGTTTCAGGAAGGTTTTGAGCGGGCCAGGGGTTGTTTTTCGGGCTGGGCTTGCACAGTAGGGTCCCTATATGGGTTGGTCAGGTTTTGGTTCAAGGCGGCTCGGGCGTAGCTCGGGTAAATTAGGAGATGGCTCGGTGCGTTCGATAAGGTGTCAAAACAAAAATTAAAAAGCTAAATTTGATTCCATGTGTTCACGGGTGTGACTAATGACTTGAAATGGTAGAATAAATATTAAAAATGTTATGTTTAAAATTTGGGATCAAAATAATGAGTTTTGGTATTTTTCGGGATTTAATCGCCGCACGAAACGCTAATTGACGAGTTAATTGAAACGCCTAGTTTTAAGCTTGATAAAATTATGAAAAATTATATTTAAGCTTAAATAATTATTATAAGTCCAAGTTTCTAATTTGGGAATTTTATGCTAAGTTTTGGTTTAATTCGGGATTTAAACGCATTAATGCATCACGTTTCAAGATTAAATTAAAAAGTCCTCGATTTAAGCTAAATAAAAATACGAAAAAATTCATGTAAGCTTAAATAATTATTTGGGACATGTTAGAGTCAAGAAATCAAGAAAAAAATCAGAAACGTAAAATGTCACGATTAGGGGTAAAACAGTCTTTTTACACCTAAAATTAGTAACGGTCATGGCAGTGCCCTAAATGCTGTTTTTATGATATTATGTTCATTTTTGAATGTTTATGAAATGTTCATGATTTATTTATGATTTATTTTAAATGTCCATGAAATGTTATGATTAAAGTTGACATTTAAAATACATGGTGTATGCTTGGTTTCAAAAGAAAATATATTCATGCATGATTTTATGAGGTGATGAAAACATGAAAAAATTGATGAAAGTGAAGTAATTGTGACTATGAGGATTTGAGGATTTGAGGTTATGATCAAGAATAGGCCAAGGCTCAGTTGACGATCATGTGTCGCTGATGTCCCCGCCGCCCAGTACTGTGGTTTCATGTAGATGGTACCATCGTCATGTCATGTCATGTCACGTCAGAAAAGTCACAATTAACGATCTGAATTCAATCAAGGAAAAGATAAAGTTACGATCATGAAAAGAATCACGTCATGTTATTATGTCATGTTATCATGTCATGTTATGATCAAGAAAAAGGTAAAGGTGAGGTTCATGTTATGCATATCATGAAAAGGTTCACGAAAATGTTTACGAAAATGTTCATGTTCAAGTTTATGCATTTTCATGAAATGATATTTTAAGTACAAGTATTTTCACTGTTGCATGTGGTTTTATATCTATTACTCGTTACAAAGATTTGGTGTGTTGAGTCTTTAGACTCACTAGGTGTGATGGATGCAGGTGAGGATGAGGGAGGACTTGACGCATGAGATTACTGGACTGAAGGTGCACACAACCCGAGGACCAGCGCTTCTACTATTTTCCGCACTCATTATTATGGATTATAATTTTACGTTAAAAGATTTTTAAAACCATTTATTTATGCTTTAGAGTGGTTTTGGAGAGGAGAATATGTTTCACGATTATTGTTTTTTTTGGTCTAGTAACTCATGCGATGATTTCATTTTTATGTCTATTCATTTGATTTTAAAATGCTAGCTAGCGAATGTTCTAGATCATGGGTAAAATATTTTATTAAAATATTTTCATGGGTGGACCGAATTTTAAACAAAAAAAAAAAAAATTCTAGTACATTTTAAACAAAAGAACGCTAGACGTTTCAAAAGGAGCTGAGCGATATGACCAAAATACCGCAACTGCTCAAACCCAACTGATTGTTGTTTTCGTGCAATCAGTTCGGTAATTAGCGATCAGTTAGGCCTTGATAACATCCGAATTTGCCCAACTGACGTGAAGTACGACTTGTTTAAAATTGAGTTTTGTGATCGGTCCATTTGGCGTAATGTCATTTGAATCATCCAGTTGAGAGATATCATCAAAATACTGAAGCTTGCCAGAAATTCAGTTTGTGCAAAATTCAGTTTCAGCTTGCTTCTTGTTTTAATTACTTCACACTTGAGTAAATATGTTAGAAACACAATAACAAGTTTTGTTAATATCAAAAGCAAGATTGCGAACATAAAATGTTCCAACACCATCATAGTATGGTCACTTAATTGTTTTGACATTTATATGTTAGTATAATTAATGTGCTATTTAGGTAACATGAATATGATACTTGGTATTAATAATTTGTTATTTTATATAATTGATATGATGTTAATATAATTAGTTTTTTTAACAATGATGATATCATTAATTTGATAATTGGTACCAATGATATGTTACTTGGTATGGTTAAAATATTTTGGCTCGAATTTATAACACAATAGAGCTTTTTATATATAATGGAATAAGGGTATTTACGAGACCAAATCAAGTACCATTGACTCGATTTAGGTATCTTTGAGGCTAAATCAAGTAATCAATGACTCGAATTAGGTTTTTTAAGTATCAATTTAGGTATTATATTTTCAATTCACGATATCATCAATAAAAATCACTCATCAACTGCGTAATATATTTTTTACATCCCCAAATAATGGAATAATGATATTTACGATTCCAAATCAAGTACATATTGACTAGAATTAGGTAATTCTGAGGCCAAATCAACTACCCACTAACTTGAATTAAGTACTTTGAGTACCAATTTAGGTATCTTATTTTAACTTCACGATGATACTAATAAAAGCCACTCAACATCAACTCCATAATATATTTATTTACATCCCCAAATAATGGAGTAAAGGTATTTACGAGGCCAAATCAAGTATCTATTGACTCGAATTAGATACTTATGAAGCCAAATCTAGTACCCACTTACTCAAATTAAGTACATCAGTACTAATTTATGTATCAGATTTTGACTTTACTGATACCACCAACAAAGACACTGAATATTAATTCCGTAATATATTTTTTTACATATCCAAATAATGAAATAGGGTATTTACTATGCCACATCAAATATCTATTGGATCGAATTAGTTACTTTTAAGGCCAAATTTAGTACCCCGGTGACTCAATTTGGGTACTTTAACTACCAATTTAGATATATGTTTTTTATTTCACGATGCTACTAGCAAAAGCCACTCAAATAGTGTTTTTCAAATCCTCAAATAATAGAAAAAGGGTATGTAAAAGACATCTATTGACTAGAATTATGTACTTTGAGTACCAATTTATGTATAATATTTTGACTTTACGTATGTCACCAACACAAATCACTCAATAACAAGTATGCTATCAAATTAAGTATTATTTTTTTAATTAATATCAACAAGTATTGTGAATGCATATTAATGATTATTATACATGAATAGTCCTTAGCATAATGAATGATCACCAATAAGTATTGTGAATGAATACTAATAAGGATGATATCAAAAAGTATTCACATATTATTTAATGAATACCAACTAGTATTGTGAATTAATATTAATGAGTATTTTAAATGAATAACCATAAGTATAATGACACAATACTGATAAATATAATGAATAATTACCAACAAGTATTATTGATGAATACTACTAAGGATGATCAAATGAAGTATTTCTTTATTATTTGATGAATACCAATAAGTATTTTAAATGAATATTAATGATTATTTTAAATGAATAGTCATAAATATAATGAAAGAATATTGGTAAAAATTTTAATATTTAATGGGCCACATCAATTATCATCTGACAAAAATTAAGTGTTATTTCATGAATGTCAAATAATTTATTCAAGATTAAATATAAAGTGTATTTTTGAAAGTAAAAATAAACAAATTTTAGTATTTAAGAGGCCACATCAAGTATCTCATGACAAAAATTATGTATTTTCCATATCAACAGTATTGTGAATGAGTATTAATAAGTATGATATCAAATTAAGTATATTCTTGGTGTTTATGAATATCAATAAATATTTTGGATGAATATTAATAAGATAGTGATTGCAAACACTACCTAAATATTATGGGTGAATACTAATAAGGTATTGATTGCAAACGCTACCTAATACATTTTTCAAAAAGAGTGGGTCTCATGTGAGACTGTCTCACTGATCTTAATCTGTGAGACTGGTCAACCCTACCCATATTCACAATAAAAAGTAATACTCTTAGCATAAGAAGTAATACTTTTTCATGAATTACCCAAATAAGAGATTTGTCTCACAAATACGACCCGTGAGATCGTTTCACAAAAATTTTCGCCTTCCAAAAAATACCAACAATGATTGAATTTATGGTTAATCGCTCGAGATCCAATATTTTCTTTCACATTTGGAGCATTAAAATAGCCAAATCAAGTATCTGAATCATCAAAATAGATATTTTGTAAGTCAAAATAAATACTTATTTTTATTTCATGATGAGTGATGACTATGTTTTTTTTTAAAATTAAATGACATGACTAAGTATCCTAATGTATTTTCTATTAAAAGACCAGCAATGACTGAATTTATGGTGATTGCTCGAAGATCTAGTATTTTTTTAGACATTTGGAGTATTCAAATAGTCAAATCAAGTATTTGAAACCCTATAATAGCAAAATATTTATTGGTATTCATAAACACGAAGAATATACTTAATTTGATATCATACTTATTAATAAGATAGTGATTGCAAACACTACCTAAATAATATGGGTGAATACTAATAATAAGGTATTGATTGCAAACACTACCTAATACATTTTCCAAAAAATACCAACAATGATTGAATTTATGGTGATTGCTCGAGATCCAATATTTTTTTTACACATTTGGGGCATTAAAATACCCAAATCAAGTATCTGGATCCTCAAAAATAGATATTTTGTAAGTCAAAATAAGTATTTACTTTTATTTCATGATGAGTGATGAACTATGTTTTTTTTTTAAATTAAATGACATGACTAAGTATCCTAATGTATTTTCTATGAAAAGACCAAAAATTACTGAATTTATGGTGATCGCTCGAAGATCTAGTAATTTTTTAGACATTTTGAGTATTCAAATAGTCAAATCAAGTATTTGAAACCCTATAATAGGTAAATTATAGCTCCAAATAAGTACTTACTCTTATTTCGTTATGAGTAAGGAATTATATTTTTTTAAAAAAAATTAAATGACATGAAAAAGTCATCCTAATATCTTTTCATTAAAAGACCAACAATGATTGAATTTATGACGATCGTTCGAAGATCGATTATTTTCTTAAATATTTGGATATTCAAATAGTCAAATCAAATATTGAAACCCCAAAATATGTACGTTTTAAGTCAAAATAGTTATTTTTTTCTTATTCCATGATAAGAGATAACTATGTTTTTTTTTAATAAATGACATGAATAACACATCTTAACGTATTTTTCATGAAAATACCAATAATGATTGAATTTATGACAATCCTCGAAGTTCCAATATTTTTTTTACTAATTTGGAGTATCTAAATATCCAAATCAAGTTTTTGGAACTCCAAAATAATTATTTTGTGAGTCAAAATAAGAATTTTTTTACTCATTTTTTTTACTCTTATTCCATTGTAAATAAGAAAAATGACAAAATGTAAACTTGAATTTTCGGGGAGTTAAAACTAAAATTATGTTATCTATCTAATTTATAAAAAAATATACCTAGATATTGAATCTTGATTTAAAGATGGAAAATTGTATTTTATTCAAATTTACCCTTAAATGAAAACCTATTTAATTAAATATTTATTTTTAACTGACAAAATTATATATATATATTCAACCGGTTGTTTGTCCTAATCTCAATAAAATACACATTAAATAAAAATGTAATCCACAGCTGGCAAATACTGTTCTTACACACGAGATATTTGAGATGTATATTATATTTGTTTCTGGAACAAAAAAGATGCAAAATCAGAGCTCAATAAGCCGCTTGGCTCCGTCCAAGGTATTCTTCAGCAGCAACGCGAAGGTCACCGGTCCCACGCCACCTGGAACCGGAGTAATGCATCCAGCTACCTTGCACGCTTCGTGGAAGTCCACGTCTCCCACGAGCCTGTAACCGGACTTTTTACTCGGGTCATCCACAGCATTTCTCCCAACGTCGATCACCGCAGCACCTGGCTTGATCCAACTGCCCTTTATCTGACAATTATGGGTAACAATAAAAGGAAAAGACTAGCAACACTGAAAGAAACTTGCAGAAATATAAGTTGATTAGTCTGGTTACCATGGTTGCTTGCCCTGCTGCAGCAATGATAATGTCAGCTTCACGAATGATACGCTCTGGTTCCTTGGTGCGGGAGTGAACCACGGTAACAGTGGCATCTTCTTTCAGAAGTAGCAGGGAAACTGGTAAGCCAACTATGTTACTTCGACCCACGACTACAGCCTTCTTTCCTCTGACGGAGATGCCACTCCGCGATAGAAGCTCTAGGCAAACCTGTTTCCTCAGGAACACAAACTCTCGCAAGATGTTAGAATAACCTGTCTGCGCATGTAGGGTGCCTGTGTGATGTCATATCAATACATGGATGGGACTACCTTTGGGGTGCAAGGGACGAACAAAGGATCTATGCCTTTCATCGCTAACTTGCCAATATGCGAAGGATGAAATCCATCGACGTCTTTGTCAAGTAATATTTCGCTCAAAATTTTCCCTTCACTGATATGTTTAGGCATAGGAAGCTGCAGCATTATACCTTCAACAATCACACAAGAAGAAAAATCATCCAACCAAACAAATGAAATGAATACACAAGCTCGGAAAACTACCAACCATGAACATCAGGATCCGCATTCAATTCATGGACTTTGCTGATTAGTTCTGCCTCGGGTACTTCCTCTGGCAGATTCAGTACTATGGACCTGATTCCAACTTCATCGCAAGCCCTCCTTTTCATATCCACATAGCTTTGTGAATTCTTCCCTTGCCCAACAACCACCACAGCTAATCCGGGCACCTGAAATTATCTAGACTCAAAAACTACAACACACAAAATATCCAACTCTCGTGTATACGGTATTTTATGCAAGAAACATAGTGAGCAGTTAAAAGAACAAAAATGTTTAATTGCTAAGTAGTTTGAATTTCTTTTCCCATTTATAATCATGTGCAACAGCACCACATCAGCGCAAAATGCAGAAATGATCGATCGTGATGGATTTCACAGGCGCAGAGATCATATACTTTGCCATAAGTCTGAGAGAGATGGCGCACTTCAGCGGAGATTTCAGACTGTATTATCTGTGCTATTAGTTTACCATCAATGATTGTGGCTTTATGATCTGACATAGTTTCGTGACGACGGAATACTCTAGTTTGTAAGGGGACGATGGTGGAATGGATATGGTGCTAATGGAGGCTGCCTTTGGTTTTTCTTTTGTTTTGTCCCCTACAATTAACAATGTTTGTTGTAGTTTACTCTCTCAATCAATCACTATTTTTATTGATTGTGTATGTTTCACGGGTTTTTAAAATTGATAACTTATTTAGATTGCTTTTCAATAATTGAGTTTCATGGATGGGTTCGCTTTCTTCTTGAGAATTTACAGTTATATCAGATGATTGTGACATATGCCGTATTAGTAAAATCCTCGATTTTTTATTTAAAAGTAAGTAGATTTCCTTAAACATTTCATTTCGGACTCAAATCTTGACCCCATGAAGAACTTTTAAACAAGCAAGCCTGGCCAATATATCAGCACACCATGCGCTCACGTGCCTCCGCTGATCAAACAAAGTTTTAGCTTTGGTTTTCATCAAGTAATTAATGATAGGAACATGATGCAAATCAGCCAATGTGAAGCTGTCTCCTCCCAAGTATTTTGATTCGGCTAGCCGGGCTTCGTAAACATCAAGAATTGGAGCTAACTGACTCTGCAGTTGCTCCACTGCAGCTTCATCTGAAGTCATGCCTTTGAGTGGCTTCATTAGAGTCTCTGTGCTTAGCTTCGAAGCAAACACATCGAATTTCTGTGCTTCAACTTCTAGCCATACTGAGATTATTGCCATCTTCTTTGGATCTTGATGTATCAGTGGGGTTCCCTTGTCAGCATATTGGTGTGCAATGTATTGTGTTACTGCTCTTGATTCTGTAATGCATTCAAAATTGTCAAAAAGTTGTTAAGATATGAGGTTAAACATTGCATTTATGGCCATTGGCAAATCCCAAAGTACAAGAATCATGATGTGTTGCTATTCAAATTTTTTTAAAAAAATCAAATTTATAAATTTCACCCAAACAAAAATACAATAGGTGCCACACACTGCGAACTAAAATCTTGGGTTGCATGGTTTTGGGGATTGAAAGAACTTTACCAAAGAGCTTTAAATCCCCATCTTCGAAACTTGGTACTTGACCAAATGGCTGTCAAGACATGAACATACAGATGTCAGAAACCATTGAATTAGTCGAAAATCGCAAGTTTATTATCACGGTATCGATTTATGGGATTTGTTTTTACATTGATTGAAATAAAGGGCTGGTTCTTCTGCTGAGCAGTTGTTAAATCAACAAACACAAACTCATATTCAAGATTTTTCTCTGTCAGGCAGAGAAGAACTCTCTGTGTTGCTGGAGAATATGGATGCCCGTATACCTTGATTGCCATAACTACTTGAAAACTAAAATCAAGAAAAGTTTTGGATGATTGAGAATGGATGTGAAAGCTGATTTATGGTGTATTAATAACATGGGAATGGCATTTGATTCTGCACATCACTGGATTTTTTTTAAATCTGGTACAAGTTGCCAAAATTGTTCATAAATCAAGTCATGATTTTTCATATCTGTGAATCAATTTTGGTGATTCTCTCGCATTTATAATTTGATTTTGAAGTCATTATGTTTCTTTGTCGTGAGTAAAAATTATATTTCTTATTCTTTTTCAAAATTCGAAATCTGGTCTTGTTTGTTTAAATAGCACAATCAACATTATTCAGATTTTATATTCACTAAATGCTCTCATTTACATCCACAATAGATATTCTTTAAATGAAAATTGCGATCTGTCAAAATCTAGACTTGGAAATTATTTCGTGCGCATTAGTTACCTGTCGCTGGGGATTCCCGACAAATCAATAACCAGTAGAATAATTAGAACTAGCGCATGAAGACGCACGCTTGTTTACATAGCTATAAATTTGTCAGCATTATATGACAAATTTGTTTCTAAATTAAAATTTACATCAAATAAATGGTAAATTAATTAAAAACAAGAAATTTCAGCTAAATTTTGAATAGCAAAATGACTTCACCAAAGGTGGTTTCTAAATGGTGTTGTCTTTTTTATATAACTAGTACATCGATGCACGTGTTGCGTGCTTGTATAATATTTTTTATAATTCATTTTATTTATATTTAAATGAGAATCAAAATATAATTATAAAAAATAGTGAAAGACAACAATGTAATTTTGATATATAAATTTAAAAAAAATTAAAAAATAAAAAAAATTAAAAAATGACATCAGTGAAAATTGAATATATACTTAAACTCAAGAAATAATGACTCTAACTGCTGAACTACATATAACTTACAATAAAATTTTAACGTTTTATTAATATATATACTTAGTAAAATAGACCATGACACCAAACTGTTACTTTAAGTACTTCAAATATAATAAAATAGTATAGATAATAATAGATATGAATTTGGACAATTTTTTGAAAGGGATTTTGTCAAAAGAAAATAGTGTTTTTAAGCTCTTTTTTCTCTTTGAAAATAACCTTTATGAATACCAATACCAGAAACCCAAAAATACGAGCTTTTCTATCAAATATTAAACTCGTTTCGGTTTCTCTTCATGACTTCAGTTATTTTTAAAACCAAACCAAAAAATTTCAATTTAATTGGACATTTCTAAGCTCCGTACATCAGAATAACCAAACCGACTAACGATTTTAGACTAAGCTTTCACGTATATCAATTTTTTTTTTTTTTTTGCAAAAGAAAAATCAGTGATGTGTATAAAATATGGAAGTGGCCACTTACATATGGACAAAGGCATGCAAAGAAACGGTAAACTTTTTCCTTATTTCAAGGATTGTAAAGGTTTCTTTATTAAAAATAAAAATAAAAGATTAACTAGTTTTCCAGCAGTTGGATACTTCCGCACTCAGAAATTTTTTACATCATAACGAGGCAAGAAATTTAAAGAAGAAGAAAATAAAGAGTAGAAGAAACATGGGAATACTTATGCACATATATATATATACCCACCATATATGTATATTCTAAAAAGCGTCTTCAGGCTTGAGGAAATTGTGATACTCCAATTGTGTCATTTCTCCACCAGTGGCTGGGTCAAACTTGCATTGATAAAAACTGCAGGTAATTTCAGTAAAATCAGGATATGATATTTATACACCAATCCAATCCAAGAATTGCCCTTCCATCCAATACAACGTTAAATCAGGAGAGACGGTTAAGTTAACTGACCTTCCATCCAATCCAAGAATTGCCACTGTATTCTTTTGGTGTCCAAAAGCAACAATATATTGTGATCCTTCAGGCAGGCGAAACTGAGCCACCGACCATTCCGAGCTGAAATATTTGGGCAGCACTCCTACAAAATGAAATTTCAACTAAAGCCGAAAATCCCACAAAAGGTCCTACATGCCAACTACCTGCTTGCAAATGCCAATTACTCGTCCTCTGAGAGAAAGGGTTATACATGTCAAGCTTTAATTGCTTACATCTATTACTGGCAAAACAAAAAAACATAATAGAATATCTGGAGGAACAAAATGCCATATTTTTGCTGCACAAGATACATCGCAATCAAAGCAAGGTCGTGAATAAGTCCAGCTCAAACATCTCGATTGATTATTTCCACATTGTATTTGGTAAAAGAATTTTGAAAATTAGTGTGATACTTTACTTCGGGAATGAGTCCTCGCATATCTTTGGGTGCCTAAATTGTTGTTGGTTTACCGGTAGCTGAACTACAGGCACAACTGAGATAAATCCAACCAACCAGTTTTACAAATCCTTAATCTCTCAGAAGATTGATATCTTCTTTTAAAATATTCAACTAGAATCTAATCAGTAACATCATTTCATTTGTTGTTAATCATGAAGAAAAATAATCATTTTGCAATACATTATCAAAAGAAACATGAATAACAACTTAATCCAATTATTTACCTTTAATGAAAGAAAGTGAAGAACTCGATGTTACACCGGAAGGGTTCGAATCTGAAGAGCTATTGGCCTGATCAATTCCAACATTTGCAGTAGCCTTCAGGCTAAAAACATGAACAGTACCCTTATCACTTGAGACTGCCAGCCACTGGGAAGTAGGCGAGAAAGCCAAGCTATATATTTCTGCTCTGTCTGCACCCCGCCTTACCTGTGTCATATTTTAAAGTGTTCCCTTCAAATATTTGTTGTTTAATAAATGCTTGGTTTGAATAAATAATCTGTCAGTGCACATGGCTTGATAAGTTTTATGGTGGTGGATTACTGTGGTCAAAAGTATCCACATCCTCATAGTTTCTACATATAGTCAATCCCAACCAGTTCGGGATTCAGGAAGAGTTTTCTCGTTCACATATAGTCCAGGAACCAGGTCGTTATCATGAGGGACTATCCTACTAAAATTGAAACTTAAATGAAGCATCACTAATCCAAACCCAAGCCCCATAAGAAAAAAAATAATCAGGAAGATTCTAGCAGATTGTGAAGGCTCATTTAGATCCCCTAGACGAGCCAAATTGAAACTTGAAATTAACCAATTCTCAGCTTGGCTTGTTTGTTTGCTCTTGTAGCTCAAACCTCAACTCTTATGCTATAATGAGGGGCATAATCACACAATTTGGAGTTTGGACTCTAGAACCACACTGTTGATTTGGATGACTCAAGAAGTTGATTTAACGTTGTCTATTATTATTCGAGGATTTTAATATCTTTATAATATATTTATTAAAAGGATTTTAGGTGGTATCTACAACTAGTAGTAGACTTTTTCTATAATTTTAGTTGATTAGGACTCTGTCTTGGTTAAGTTATATAAATAACTCATTGGTTGCTTAATAAAATAATAATTTTTGCATTCTCCATTTGTTCTTCTCTTGTTATTCTTTTATTTTGCTTCCCAAATAACCAATAAATTGGTATCATAGACACGTTCTTGAGAGATCTGACAGATTTCAAATTTTTCAGAATGAATTGGGAAAGTTCTTTCACCACAATTGCACCTTCATTGTTTGATGAAAAACAAATTATCAAGTGCGATCTATTAAAATGAAAGAATATATGGATGCTAATGATTTGTGGGAAGCTTTTGAACAAGAATATGAAATTCCAAATCTGCCTGACAATCCAACGGTTGCCCAAATCAAAAATCAAAATAAGAAAAGCAAAAGAAATCTTGTTCACAACAGTGTCATCCTCTGTCTTTACCAGTATTATGACACTGAAAACAACCAAGAAAATCTGAGAATTTTTGAAAAAAAAGAATATGATGGATGTGAAATGATTAAAGGGATGCAAGTGCTGAATTTAATTCGAGAATTTGAGATGCAAAGGATGAAGGAATTAGAAATGATCTAGAAATATTCTGACAAACTTCTCAGTCAACAAGACCGGACTTCTCAATACAAATTTTTCAGGTTCTAGAATTGTACAAAATATCTTGGTCACAATTATGGAAAAGTTTGAAGCCACAATCTCAACCTTGGAAAATTCAAAAATATGTCAAATATTACCTTGGCATTATTGTTAAATGCACTGCAGGCATAAGAACAAAGAAGACTAATGAGGCGGGAATCATCTGCGGAGGGTGCTTTTCGAGCCAAATCACATAACAATTTTAATGACGAGAACAAGAAAAATTATGATAGCACTTAAGTCTTTCCACCTTGCCTCTACTGCAAAAAACAAATCATCCACAAAATAAATGTTGGTGGAGTGTTGAAGCAAGATGTCAGAAGTGTGGCCAGTTAGGACACGTGGAGAGGATTGCATGACTCCACAACAAGGTGAAGGAAAAGTTACTGAAGATCAACCTCAAACGGAGGAATTGTTTGTGGCATCATGTTTTGCATTGAATAACTCGACAAAAAGTTTTTTGGTCGATAGTGGTTGTACAAATCACATGACTTATAATTGAGATCTTTTCAAAGAACTTAACAAGATAGTCTTTTCTAAGTTAGGATTGGAAACCGACAATATATTGAAGTAAAAAACAACGGAGCAATAGCAATTGAAGGACACTCAGAATTGAAATTAATTTATGATGTTTTATATGTTCCTAAACTCAATCAAAACCTTTTGAATGTTACTTGGTTGTTGGAAAAAGGCTATAAGGTGTTGTTTGAAGACAAAAATTGAGTGATCATAGATGTCAAAGACATGGAGATATTTAAAGTCAAAATGCAAGGCAAAACTTTTGTCTTAGATTTAATGAAGGAGGAACATGTTGATGCACCTTTCATGAATATAAACAATTTGGTGAAAACTTTAGTTAAATGGAAGGAAGAGCTCCCAAAATATGTTGCCTAATCAATATGGGAAACAACCAAGGCTTTTATTTCAACAAAACAAGATCTGTAGGTCTGCACAAAAGCTATAATTGATCCACACAAATGTAGGAGGACGAAAGAAAGTTTCAGACACTCGTCAACAAAATGGTGCTATGAAGAGGACAAAGCATATGCATTGCGCTAGTGAAATTCATCTGGCTGGCGAGGCCAGGTAGATCTATGTGAGGTCTCCTTATCCGATTCAAATGGGAAGGCCAACATCTTTTTGTCAAAAAAATTCCTAGATATGCTAAGGGCACAAATTTAATTGTAGCCAACCAGAACAAATCTCCTGACATCATCAATATATCATGCACAAACAAAAGCGAGCCTATTCATTCTTCGATGGCTTCAACATTGGAAAGCGGATGAAGTATGCAGCTTAAGAACCAATCAGTTTTAATTTGAATGGCTCAAAAAGCTGATTAATGTTATCTATTAATCAGTATTCAAGGATTTTAATATCTTTATTATATCTTTTAGGATTCTATTTGGTATCTACAACTAGTAGTAGACTTTTTTCTATAATTCTAGTTTGATTAGGACTCTGTCTTGGTTAAGTTATATAAATAACTAATTGGTTGCTTAATAAAATAATGATCTTTGCAATCTCAATTTGTTCTTCTCTTGTTATTATTTTATTTTGATTCCCAAATATCCAACACACCTTGATCACAATCTAACATTAGCATATCAATCACCTTAAGTTCTGAGACAAATTAAAATATTGGGTTAACTATAGTAAAACTCAAAGGGGACTGTGAAGTTAATTTTTTTACAAAAAATACCAATTTCAAGACAAAAGAGGTAATTTGGTTTTGGTGAAGGTTGTGCCTCGTCATCTCAAATATATACAACACACTATAAAGTACCTCTTGTAGTAAACTCCCATCATGGGTGTTAAAAATTCTGACCAGCGTCCCTTTACTGCTCGCAGTTGCCAGCAAATTCCCATCCTGTGACAGCGTGAAGCATGCAATCCTGGAATCATGAGCCATGATAAACTTAGTCCTCTTGGACGCATAATGCTCCACTCTGACCTGTCCCTTCTGCAACCCTGGACAAACCAATACAAAGGAGCCCATAATCTGTGACACTGCGCATAGTCCCTTCGGGTTTGCAATCGTTTCAATCTGATGCAAGAGCTTCAAATCCGCAAAATTGTACACAAAAATCTTCTGTTCGAGAACAACCACAATTCGATCCCTCCTTAATCGAACACCACGCACTTCTGACCGAAAGGACAATTCTCCAATGCAACGGCCTTGATGATCGTCCCAAATCATAACTTTATTCAATGGATAGTGCGGTGAATCGCCTCCACCTACAAAAGCCAGGATGTTGCACCGGAACAGCATCTCAACAGAGCCCACGCCACCGTTACCTTCGAAATCGCGTCTAAATATCTCACGGAAGGGATCACAATTATAAATTCGGAACCCACGTTCGGTTCCGGAGGCGAAGCAGCCGTAGTCCTGGTTGAACGAAACGTGGAGGAGTTTAATTGGGCTAGGGGCAGGGACCGGCCTAGCGTGAGAAATAGGGTTAGGGTTTGGGAAAGTGGAACTACTGTCATTAGCAGGAGAATCGCGGACTTGGGCATCGGAAACGGCGTTATAGGGGCTCTCTTCCTCCGGCGGCGGGTCTGGTTGAATCCGATGTTGCTGCTGATGTTCGAGGTACGGCTGGAGCATGGGGGAGATGAAACTCGGATCCGGGTTCGGGTTTGGGTGGGAGGAGAAGCTGGAAAGAGTGGCCATTAGATTGAAGTAGAAGGAAAATTTAATTGAATAACTTTTTTATATATATCAGGGGGCCTGCGATTACGCAATTTATAATAATGTAGGGATGGAGGGTCAAACTGTAATTTAACAGGATTGAACAAGGAAGGCAGATTTGTCCCAAACTGTAATTAATTTGGTTTAATCTTTCTTTTGGTGCGTTGATTGGAGGACAAGTAATTTAAAAGATCTAACTTTTCTTTTTTAAAATATTACATATTATTTATAGTTTGCACAAATTAGTGTAGGCCTGCTATTAAAAAATAGCCTTATATAGTGTATTTGTTCACTATATAAGGAGGTCATTTTTTTAAAAAAAAAATTTGACCAGGTCTATTTCTCCAAATATCCCCACAAACTTGTGTAAAAAAGTGAAAATTTTAATTTTTAAAAACAAAACAAATTTGAACACTTTATTTGATGATTTTCTAAGCTAATATACATTAAAAACAAAAAAAATTAAATGAAAAACGATGTTGAAACTAAAAAAAAAAAAAAATCCTTGACATAACTATTGTATTTACACAATTGATAGAAATCAAATTAAATATAAAAAATAAATAAAAAATTGTTGGAATCTAGACGGAAAATGACGTATGATAAGCACAAAAAGTGTTGTCGTTTTGTCTTACCATGTATTTTTCCTTATCTGGCTTATGTGTATCCTCATTTTTACAGTATTTCATTCTGAATTATTATATCGTGTAGTGTTGATGAAAGTTCGAAAAGATGAGAAAATTGTGAAAAGTCAATTGGATGTTACGTAAGCAAGACCCTCGAATGAGTGCCGGAAAAAAGGAGAACAGTGGTAGAAGTTGAGCCAAAGGCCAAATAAGAACCCCTGCATATGTGTTCTAGGCGTTGATTAGAGATTATGAGTTGAGAAATTATGTCACTATCACGCACGCACTCACACGAGCACGTATGCGAGCGGGGGTTTATGAGGAAGTTGAATGAGAAAATTCTGTCACAACCACGCGAGCGTGTGGGATATTTTTTGAATCCTTACCTATTGGAATTTGGAACTCTATATTTTTCTTTTCAAATATATTTATGGCTCTATTTTGAGATAAAAAAGCCCAAAAATGGAGGATCACTTTTGACACTTCATATTGACGGCTAGAGTTTGGAAGAAAGGAAGGACAGCTTAAGGAAGATTCATGACATTCACGCTGAGATTTTCAATCTTTCTCTTTCATGATATTATTGTCATGGACCTATTTATTTATTTCGAAATTTATGGAGTAATTTATTTTGACTGAGGGCTCTTCCCACCGACCAAGATGGCATAGTTACTTCGTGATATTATACTGTATGTTCTATATTGTTAGATGCAACATCAAATGGCAGCTTGTTCAGAAAGACTCCAACACCAGCTTGGGAGATAATTTCGAATATGGCCAAAGTAATGTGATTTGGCTAGATGCTTAGCGAGAAAAAAAAAAAAAAGGCTGGAGTACTTAAAATGGTTGCTTTGATAGTGCTCACAGATAAGATTGATGTTTTGACTCGCCATTTGTCTCAGCTGCGGTCAAATCGAGTGAACCAAGTTCAAAGAGTATTCATAGAGGAGCAATCAATGTCTGACACCGAAAAAAAAAATTATTGGGAATTAGGGACAACAACAATACAATCCTTATGGAAACATCTATAATCCGGATAAATCATCCAAAAATTTTCTTGGAATTCTACGGAAAATATGCTAAACCGGCCCCAACCACAAATGCAGTCAAGACGACTACCCTGCACCACCACCAGAAAAACAACAATATGGAACAATGGTACCTGCTACACCTCAACGATTCAAGCAAGAGGAGTGAAAAGCTGAGTTTTGAAGATGTTATGATGAAATATGTGCTTGGGACTGAAACAAAGATACAGAATCAGGAGGTGATACTGCATAAGTTGGAAACTCATTTGGGCCAATTAGCCAACCAGCTAGCCACACGAGTGTCAAAATCATTGCCTACATGGTTCGTTGTCGCAGAGATCGGAACGGATACTACCGTTCCATTTACAATGAAATTTCGCGGAACGAGTATTTAAAAAAAATATTTAGAATTATAAAAATTAAAATAAATATCATTTAAATAGATTATTTGATGTAAATAAGAAATTTAAATATTTTTAAAATTTTATTAACAATTTATTGAACACAATTTATATCGTCATTTTATTTAAAAAATTTCCAACCATATCAAAAATTAAATATACTATTAAAAATTATTTGTATTTAATTAATTAAAACTGTAAAATATTTTCGCTAGTAGCGACTGTTTAAAACAAAACCGTCGCGAATTGCGTTCCGGTTTGTTATATCCCCGTTTTCCACCGTTATATCCCTGTTTTCGGTATATGAAACACCGATACAAGCCATCAACCTACACACCCCAAAACCTCGTCAAGGTTGCTGACGTTCCGGCCGTTCCGTTCCCGTTTCGGCGAACCATGATTGCCTAGAAACAGAGAAAAGAATCTTAGGTATGTAAATGCTATCATGGTAGTGACACAACCACCAAAGGAGGAGTCTGAAGAGACTGCCAAGAGAAAGGATGCGGGGAAGCCAAAGCTTGAAGATTCAAAGGAAATCCTAGCTCTGCAAAATCCTCGACTGTAGTTTAATAAAGGAAAGTGTTTAGATTCTAATGCCTTAGCTCAAATGCTGATTTATGATAGTTTCTTGAAGGAAATATTGACAAACAAAAGAAAGTTGAATGATCTTGAGAAGGTGACTCTAATTAAGAATGTTCGTATGTGCTCCAAAACAACCACCAAAGTTTTAAGATCAAGAGAGTTTCTCTATACCTTGTGATATTGGAAATATCTCATTTTATAAGGTGTTTTAATTTCGCGTATCAATTAATTACCTTATTCACTTGCTAAGAAATTAAAGGACTTGGACTCGAAGTGATGGTGGATGGAAACACAAATTGGTGGGAATCATGGCATTAACAAACGTAAATCCACGTTAGTGAATGATCCACTTTGTCACCTTGAGCTTGAAAGAGGAATTAAAGTCATGCTATAGACTATAAATTTAGCGTTAGTTGGTAGGCAACCCAGTGTTCTTGTTATTTTCCTTGTTTATTTCCATTGTATTATATTTTTATCGTTTGTTTTTATTTTCTTGGTTTTTATGTTTTCGGATCTCGACGTTGATTTGGGCGTCATATTTGGAACATATTTAAGTGTGAATTGATCGCTGCATTAGAACCACCTGAATAGACCATTTTAGGGAAGTGTTTTGCGTTTATGTTTTCTTGCTTCCATTTTTTATTTCTCGTTACACCGAGGACCGTGTAAATTTTAAAGTGTGGAATGGGATATCTTTTGCAAAAATACACTTAGAACTTGCAAATTCCTCTAACATCGTAAATTTTTTTCTAATATGAGTAGGGTTTCTTGTGAGATGGTCTCACGAATCTTTATCTGTGAGACGGGTCAACCTTACCGATATTCACAATAAAAAGTAATGCTCTTAGCATAAAAAATAATATTTTTTCATGGATGATCCAAATAGAGATTTGTCTCACAAAATACGACTCGTGAAACCGTCTCACAGAAGTTTTTGTCTTCTAATATTCATTGTGACAATTTGAATACGATTGCGTGAGACCCTGATTTGTTCACTGAGATTTGGATTAGAAGAGATATTTAATTGTGTCTAGCATTGAAATGGAGATATCGTAATGGTAAATTGTAGGTACATGGTGTCACTGTTTTGAGTCAATATATTGAAATAAATTACATGCACTTAGGTCAATGCATATGAATCAATTGTGAATCGGGAAATGTATACACCATAAATGAGAGATGTGAGCTTGTTTGACATTAAAAGAGAGGTGAAATAATTTAGAACTTTCCTAATTATCATTCAAGACGAAAATATGGAGGGTGATGTCTTAGATGATTTAGGCGATTTTTATTTGTTTGAGCCTTTCGAACCAATCAAATACATCAGTTGTTTTACCTTAGATTTTCCTTTGAGCCTAATTTGAAAATCGAGTAGAGTTTATCAAATGCATACAAATTATCCCTGCTTTTAAATTTTTCGAATTCTCACGTCAACTATCTAACTTTACAAACTTATAAACTAGTCCTGCCAAATTTTGAGGGAAGTAATTTTTGTGCGGTTAAAGGTTGCAAAAACTCCAATATTTCAATAGGAAAAAAATTATTTGTGGAGGAAGTTTGAATGTGAAAAATGATGAAATTCAATAAAATAGGAGAATTAGAGATGGGAGCATGCTATATCGAAAAAAATAACTTCTATGATTTTTAAATTATCTATATTTTGTTTTAGATATGATTCGTCACGTAACGTTATATGTTTATAAATATCTATATAAATACTTATAGACTGAGCCAAAATCATCCAATATTTAGTGAAAAAAAGTATGAATGACAAATATATGAAACTTTTCACGAGAAATTGAGTAAAAGCGAAATGAGAAATACACTGGAGCGCAATCTTGAAATGAAGCACAATTATGATGTTTGACCAGCATAATACACTCATGTCATTGTCTTGATCTATCCTCATTAAAGTCCTAAGACTTGAAGTTGGAGTGAAAGTAAATTTCTTGATTTTTGAAGCACTTTTCCTTTAGATGATTTGATATATCTTAATTTTTTTCTAAATTTTGCTAGAGGACAATCAAAAGCTATAGTGTGGAGACAAAAACTTGTGTGAGACGGTCTCACGGGTCGTATTTGTGAGACGGATATCTTATTTGGGTCACCCATGAAAAAGTATTACTTTTTATGCTAAGGGTATTGCTTTTCATTGTGAATATGGGTAGGGTTGACCCGTCTCACGAATTATAACTCGTGAGACGGTTTCACATGAGACTCACTCTAGTGTGGGATGTTTGATGAACACAAAAAGTTTTTTTTTTCATTATATTTAATGTTGTTTTGGTGCTTAATTGACTTGTGTGCGTCCTATTTTTACGGTTACTAATTTGAATTATATTTTTCGTATAGTGTTGACGAAAGTTCGAAAGATGAATAAAATTAGTGACAGATAATAAGCCCTCGAAAAGTGCCGAAAAAGAAGGAGCAGAATGGTCGAAGTTGAGCCAAGTATCAAGAAAGAACCCTCATGTACAACATAATCAAGATTAGGATGGATAGATAGATTTTAAATTTTAAATGTATGTTTGTTGTCTAGATAAAGTAAGACCATAAACTTAAAATATATATATTATATGTTTATATAGTATTTCATACTAATTAAGATGAATTTCAAGTTCACTCAATAAAGATGTCATTTGAAATACAATATACTTTATATTATTAATGTATAAATAATTAATTAGTGAATTTAAAATTTGATTTATTATTTCATTACAATAATTAATAATATAAATAATTAATTAATGAATTTAAAATTTGATTTATTATTTCAATACAATGAAATAATAATCGAAATTCAAGAATTTTAAATCTATCTTCTCAATTGCATGGCACCTTTAGGTTTCTTTTAGATTGAAAGAATTGGATTTGAAAATATATGCAGAAATTCAGAAGCAACAAGAAAAAAAGTGACCAATAAAAGAAGCCAATGGCAACTAGTTTCCTAAATGTCAAATTCAAATCCAACCAAAATTTGATTACATGCGAAAAACAGGGTATTGTGCAAATATCACAAGTAATTCAACAAAAATATGACAACATAGAATCAGTCCTGCCAAAACAGAAGCTATGGTGGATGAAAGCTGTCTCGAATCAGATCGAGCTTAGCAATGACGGGGAAAAGGTATAGTTCTTTACAACAATAAAACCCGTGTACCAGAAGTATTAAATATCTCACAATCTGCCCAACTCAATTCGGATGGGCAGCAATCGCGTTCTTCTAATAAAGATCACATCTCAGAAACAGACCACATATATGCTTCCATCTCTGTAGCTCGTTTTTCATTCGTCCTTTTAAACATTTCTTTCTCATATCCTACACAACAGAAGCGGCAAAAGACATTATAAACTCCATCCATTTTCATATATATTCAACGCGCATTAGATGCCGCATTCTAATCTATTAAAATTTCTAGAAATGGAGTGTGGATAGGTGAAACGGTAGCAAGAGCTCACCATTACTGCGGTCTACACCATCCCAGTGTCTTCCTGGTTTGATTCCATACCGGTTTGGAGCAGCTTCAAGTCTTCTCTTTATCCAGCTGTGACTCGGGATTTCCTGGGGAATTATAAATCCAGATTCTTTCATCTTCTCACTCTCGCCAAGGTCTGGAAGAACTGGCAGAGAGTGCTTCCTCTGTAAGAGCAAATCAATTCGAGTAAGCCAAGAACCAGTTGGGTTGATAACAGTGTAGTTCAGAGAATAGAAGGACAAAACAAAGTATAAATGATATACAACCTACCGTCACCAAATGTGCCATAGGATCACCCCATCTAACTCTTTCCTTCAGCATTCTGTCCAGATCAGCGTCATCCCTAGAGAAAAGTCAAACTGAAAAATAAGTATAACACACTAAGCCTTCCTAGTTAATAAGAAACAGCTACAAAGCACCGAATGTAATTAATATTTACAGGAAAAGCTGCTATCTAAATAAAGATGGACTTTTTTGGATGGGAATCCAAATGAAAACGAAATTGATTCTCAATTGGTTAGTTCTAATTTTTTGATTGATCAAGAATATTATTAGACAGAACTCTAAGGATGTACTCTGGTAATAGAAAGAAGGATTAACATGGATATACCCTAAAACCCTCTTCATCTCCCCCTCTTGGACACCATATAGTGTTCCCCTATCATTAAACCCATAGTTCTACTAAGGAATAAACTATGATATTTCAAGAACTGATGAAAATTCATAGAGTTACTTAATCAAGTAAACCAACCAAATCATAATCAAACAATCATAGCATTTCCAATTTTAACACGCAAGTAAATTCACATTATGTGTGGGTGCTTCGAGCATCCATGCACTGAAAATAAACTTAACCACATCTAAGGACAAAACAAATTATAATGACCTAATCTATTTTTCAAATTTTACAGGAAGAAAGTGAGGTGCCAGCGAGACCTTCTGAATTAGTTGCTGGACATTCAAGACAAGTTGCTAAGGATAAGTATCTCGTTTAAGAATGTATTCTATGAGAAACCAGCTTCAACCACATTATTGATGATAAAGACATTCCAATAATGCGAGAAATATTAGCTCTTCATGTTTCCGCATCTCACTTGAACATGACTGGCATATTTACTTCTAAATTATATTTGAACTGATTCCTCTTGATCCTTTCTATTACCTGCTCCGTGCAAATGGTTTATCCTTCTCTGATTTGAATTCCTCAAGTTTAGCTTCAGCTTCCCGCTTTTGAGCCAATCCTTTACCCCATTCCAGCTTTATTTCCTGAAGGTAAATCATGGTCATCACTTGAAAAAAAAACATGTATCATTAAATGTGAGACATCCAAGGCAAAACGACAGGCATAAGATAGATATATATCTGCGGAGTTCATTCAAGCCATGATATGGGTATTACAGAGACTAACGCAATATTATCAGAGAGTAATAATTATGATAAAGAAAAACATGATGAGAGAAATACGCGAACAAGTACTACAAGGCCTTTGGTCTCAGACTCTCAAACTAACGAACAAACATGCAGAAGCAATTGTTTAGCCAAGTTGTGATATAAAAATCCATTTGTTTCAAAGCGGAGTGCATATCCCCAATTTTTTCACACACAATATTATAACTATTATTATCACTGTGATAACTTCAATAAACAAAATCATATTAATCAGCCGAGTTCAGCAATGAAACGATAAAGCATAATAAGATAAGGTGCAGAGATGAACCCTCCGACATAGCGTGATAACTAAACTAAACCCCAAATCCCATAAACTCTATAAATCTCACCAAGGCCCCGAACCATATGTACAGTCATAAACTAAACATGCCCAACATTCCATATACTCATATCCTTGTCCATTACCTAAAAAGTGTTCATATAGGGTGAGCGAAAAGAGCTCACTACAGTCCCCGCTATTCAAGCAGCTACCCATATCATGATGTTGAATCGCATGCTCAATATGACAATAGCATACACATAAACAAACATGATGCTTGTGAGTCACTTAGAAACACATACTGACACATTTAGAGTTCAAATGGCCTTACACAAGCTCATATTCACTGCTACTAGGAAAAATTCAAATCAACACACATGTGGGACTTCTGGGCAGAGAAATCTTGCAACTGCCAGCTTCAGATGCACGTTCAGGATGAATTAGGAAATCAGAAAACAGGAAGGGGAATTAAATGAATTAAGTAGAAATGAATTAAGCAACAGCACTGGTGCAGAATTCTTGAATATCCATTAGTAACTAATGCCCCAGAACTGGAAAGGAAATGCAGACAGAAACACATTTAACTCACGGTCCATTAAACCTGGATGTACCTAATATCCTGAAGAATTAAATGTAGGCCGGCCAAAGACAGTAAATGACAGTCAAGTATGCCAAGTATGGCAAAACTGGTGAATTCTTATCGAAATGATATTTTAGCAGACCGACCACTGAATGTTCATTAAACATTTAGATAATTTCCGGTACAATCATCTTAGTAATGCTGAGATACAAAACAATACAAGAAAACAAAGGGGTGGGAAGGAAGATACTACATGAAAAAGTAAGCCATGTTCATGAAAAAAATTTCCAATATCTTGGAGTTCAAAAAAGATTAACAGAAGTAGCACCTTAGGCTTCTCTTCTTTCTTCTTTTTATCCTTCTGAGATTGTAAAAACTCCTCCTTTGACATGCGTTCGCCTGCAACAGAAAGGATATAGCATATCGTGTTTTTTCCCTGCTGAAAAAATGGCATATGACCAAACAAGATACATTTTCTCACCTGTAGATTTGTTTCGGTATACAGCTTCAGCATTTCGGCCACTTACAGAAGGATCCATTTCTTTGAATCTACAGAAACATGAGTTTTGGACTTAGGTTGAGAATCTGAAGAAGCATAGGAAATAAGCTAAATAAATATATCTTTGTAAAGTGGGATGTAGTTATTCATAGATTAACGTTAATCCACGCATTTCAACCTCATATGGTGCCCAAAGGATACTCAGCAACTAACACATGTAACAAAGTAAACAAAGCACCACAGGGTGGATTAATACGGAAACCTGAAGTTATCTCTCTATGTGATACAACTCATACAAGTATTTTTTTTTGGTTAAAACTCCTGCAGAGTGCTTTCTCTATGTCCTCCACCTATCCATAAACTTGGCTATATCATAAAATACAGCAAATAGTCATCATCTAAACTAGAGAAAACCCATTTATAACATGCTATCCCCATATTCTATTCCAACATAACATCATTTCTTAAACCAAGTCCTGAGGCTTAAATATGAATATATGCTTGAAGCTCTACTAACTCTGCTAACTCAGAATAATATTTGAATGTAGTTGAAGTTCAAGTAAGTTCAGTATCATTCTTCAGGGGGGTCAAAATCAGACCAAACAAATATTCCATGGGAAAAGACGGATGCTTGAGCAGTAGAGAGAGAATCTCGGACACAATATTAATGAAAACATAATAGTTACCTTAGCAAATCTTCCT
Source organism: Primulina eburnea (assembly GCF_022965805.1). Taxonomy (NCBI): domain Eukaryota; kingdom Viridiplantae; phylum Streptophyta; class Magnoliopsida; order Lamiales; family Gesneriaceae; genus Primulina; species Primulina eburnea. Next base: position 56,020,920 of record NC_133101.1, read on the forward strand.
TTTTCTTTCTATCAATTTCTTCTTTAATATCCACACCAGACACTAAACCAGTCTTTGCACGATCAATCAAAACAGGCGACTCTTTACGTCTCTTTCTTGGGGGAGAAAGATCAGAAACTGAAGAAGTTGAATTTACAGTGTCATCACCCGTTTTGAATATTGACTTACTAGTAGAGATATGCATGAAATCTGTTTTACCATTCTTGACCTTTCTTGGAAGCGAAAGATCTGTCGCTGAAGAAGCATGGGAGTCATCTCGATATCCAGAGCCACGAGGAGCACGACGAGGAGGAGAAACATCTGAATCCATGTCCCCAGTATGTGAAGACTTTCTTCTACGCTCAGGAGATGACTTAAACTTATCCCTTTGCCTACGAGGTGGGGACAAGTCTGAAACTACTTTATTGGGATCTGAAGCTTCATTATAGGGATCATGTGAAGGTGAATCATAACGGGCTCTCTGGCCCCTTGAGACATGCGTTTTTTTGGCTTCTGGAGAAGCACTATGGAAATGCTTGCGCGGCTGCCGAGGTGGAGATAAATCAACATCTGACACACTGACAGGCTCTTGATTAGGTTTAGGTGATGGAGTGTTATTTCGAGGCCGTCTTTTGGGAGGAGGATAAATATCAGAATTCTGGTTTTCTATCTCCAAATTTTTAGAATTCTGAGATACAGAAACCCAACCACTTCCATCCTCAGAAATGGCCCCAAAAGGACGCCTGGATCTGAGTTGCTCCAGTCGTTTCATATGCTTAACTTCAATATCTTCATCAACCTGAGGCTTATCTTCATCTATAACAGGTTTGAGTATGGTAATTGACATAATTGAGCCAAAAATTGTGATCATAGGCTGAAAAAAATGTCTATTTGTAATACCTGCTGAATCTTCTTCTTCATTGAGTTTCACTGGCCTTTGCCAAGTGGGATCTCCATCCACAATAAGAACACCTTCAGAAACAGGTTTACCCTTTTTTATCTTCTTCTTCTTTTTCTTTTCTGCATCATCGTTACTTGTATATTTCTTAAGGTAGTCTTTAAGTGACGACGTCGACTTTGAAGACATATCAACCACATTCACAAGAAGTTTCAGCTTTATCAAGAAAAAGTAAAGTATTATGATTCAGTTGTTTAATCAACACCTGTATATCCAAGGGGTGGAATGTGGGCTTCAAATATTCAATAAGAAAATTAAACCCTAAACCCAACAAGCAAATGAATCAACATGAACTCAATTTCTCTCATTTAACAAACAAATATAGTCACACGATACAATGACCCTAATACCGATACACTCCAAACAGACAATTAAATTAAGCTACTTTACTTTCAGCTCCAGAAACAAACAAACAAAAAAAATTACAGAGATCTTGCATAACATAACATAACAGAACAGCCAGTTCTTATATGTGGCTTTTAAACAAGGCAGATAAGGTATAACAGAATTCAGGGCAATTAATACTGAAGTAAACACCTTGGGAGTGAAAGGCAAATGAAAAATCCATCGAGTTTCGGCAAAAAAAATAAATAAAATAAAAGATCACTAACTGACTGAGAAAATACAAATTGGTTTTAAAATTTTCTTTGAGAAGCAATAATACAGATTGAATTTAAGAATTACAAGACCTGAATTGAAATTGGCTTCTAGCAGAGCAGGTAACACAAAACCCTAGAAGAAAATTTCAGAGCACCATAGGTGTCCCGTGAGCATCTCAAACCGCGCAAATCTGTGTGCCTGAATTCGGTTTTAACAACAAAAAAAAAAATGGATTCGTTTTTTGTCATCTGATTTTGCCTCTAGGTCCATTTTTCGAATATTTCTATAGTTTATCGATATTTAAAAAACAAAAAAAATTGATCAGATCTAAATAACAAAAAAAAAAAATCATATTTATTCTTAATTAGTCTATTTTATGGCTAAAATTTGAAAAAATTAAATAAAATCGAAGTTTTCTTATATCAAAATATCAAAGTAATTAGGCAATAACACTTTGTGTTGTCCAATTCAAAATTTGTAAACAATATAATTTAATACGATATCATAGTTTAAAATTATTCCTAAAAAATGTATTTGTTAAAGTTTTTTACCTTACTTGAATTTTTCTAATAGGCAAAAACTTGTGTGAGACGGTCTCACGGGTATTATTTGTGAGACGGATCTCTTATTTGGGTCACCCATGAAAAAGTATCACTTTTTATGCTAATAGTATTACTTTTTAGTGTGAATATGGGTAGGGTTGACCCGTCTCACAGATTATGATCCGTGAGACGGTCTCACATGAGACTCACTCTTTCTAATATTGCAAAAAAAAAAAAAAAAAAAAAAAAACCGATTAATTTTAAAAATTACATCTACTTCTTTTCACCTTTGTAAGAATGTATAAAATAACAGAAAGGATAAATGTATATAATATCTTCAAAAACATTTCGTAAAAAATAATTGAAAAATTTTGATTTGTCTACGTGTAATATCTTTAATTTAAATATATAAAATTGTAATGGTTTGTCTATTATTTTAAGTTTATCATATATGATTTAATAGATATAGTTATCACAAGAACAAAATTAATTAAAATGCATTCAAATTTAATAGTAATTTGAAATCAAAATTTTAAAATATTAAAATTTTATATTTTTATCTGAATAATTATTACTAAAATAATAATTACAAGAAACATTTTTTGGTCAAGTTGTAATAAATTATGTTAATAAAAGCATACATTTGGAATGATGTAGAAATTTTACGTATTAAAATATATTTTTTATGGATGTATTTAATAAATAATATGTATTTTATGAGACGGTTTCGTGGATATTTAACCATGAGATGTGTCAATTATGTTCATATTACAATAATAAGTAATACTTTTAACATCATAAATAATATTTTTTATGATTGATTCAAATATGAAATATGTCTCGTAAAAATGAATCGTGATAACATCTCACAAAATTGTATATTTAATAAAAGTGTAATATGTCTTATAAGTAAAAATATTAAAAGCATGTGGTTGTAATTTTTAAATTCATTGAGTTTTTTTAAAAAAATTTGTCATAAAGTAAGAGGGTTTTCAAAGTAATTAACCATATTTTTAAATTATATGATTTAATAAATATTAATTACCAATAATATATATGATTATTAAACAACACAAATCCAAAGAAAGTGCCGCTCCAACTTATTAGAACAATTTTCCTCAAACAATAGCAAAGTGGATGAATGAAAGGGTTACCTAAAGAATCCCAATTCACAATTCCTTTAGGCCCAGTTTGATAAGTCTGATTAAGGATGGATTATTTATTAATCTGTTGTTTAGTTTTTTTTTTTAATTTGACATTGACTATTTGTTAGACTATTTTACTGTTTGAGGTGGACAATAAATCCATGAAATGAAGAAGGATAACAATTATCTTTCTCCACTCCTAAAGTTTAATGACAACAATACCCCTTATTGTGAATTAATATATTGCAAGTGGGTCTGCTACCATCATT
>NC_133101.1:59850838-59859822 GCF_022965805.1 Primulina eburnea
ATCTCTTCAACAACAACAACGCAAAAGCCTGCCGGGAAAGATCAAACTGGCGGCGAATTGTTCTTACAAAGCCCCATTTAGGGTTTTGCTTCTCCTTACTGTGACTTATTCTAACATACTATATATATTCTCTCTTCCAAAATGCATTAAAAGCATTTGGTAATTCTGGGCAGGTTTTTTTCCGTATCATTCATACAAAATTCAACAATTTCCCTAAATACTAGGACGCCTAATTGACTCGGTGATGGATAACTAACTCCAAATGCCATTTATTACTATATATAATAATATAATAATAATATCAGAATAATAATAATAATAATAAAATGAAATTAGAAAAGAGATTATCAAGTCTCAAAAACGATGCATGAAGATAGAGATTGAAGAAAGAGGAAGTGAGCGTGTTCCCAGGAAGTATCCGGATGACACGTTACCTTTTGGAGAATCTTCAAACTGCGAACACCACTTGTTGCCAAATCACTGCTGCTAACTTACCTAAAAACTAGGCTCCGATTATTATTATTTTTTTTATACAACTATCCAACATCCATCGTCATTCACATACGGAATCACACATTAATTCATCCGGATGGTTTGGTTCGTTTCCGATTCGCTCTCTCTTATTCTGGGGGGATTTAGTTCCTAAAATTTTTGAAACGGCAGGAAATAACTACATCATTTTCTTCATCTGAACGATAAATGAAAATAAGAGTTCCATGGGTGTTTTTAATGTTAGGGCGGATAAATAATGTGAGACCAACTTGTTCATAGCATTAATTTTTTTTATGTTTTGCTAGCGTCGATGATTATTTCAGACACATGAATAAACGAAGATTGAATCGAAAAATGAACTCAAATTATAATAACCGTTAAACAATACGACTTAAATAAAATTAAATATGTATCCAATAAACTTTATAGTATGACAATAAAATCATCAATCATGGTTTTTATCGACAGGTAATGTTAATTTTTTTCATTTTGCTTCTCACTTAAATTTAGCTTATTGTCTTTTTTATCCATTTTTTTTCGGTTCATTTTATATTTACCATAAAAAAACTTTATAAAAATAAAATTTTCATGAGTGATCTAAATAAAATATGCATCTCGAAAAATATCTGTGAGACCGTCACATTATTTTTTGTGAAGTGTCAATTAGTTAGTGGAAGAGTAAGCTAACTAATAGGGATGAAGTTAAATTATAATCATTTTGTCGTTGTAGATATAAATCACACGATTTTTTTTTATAAAATTGCAAAGTATCTTTTTATAAATCCAACTTAGTCAACTTAATTATTGTCAAAAGATGGCAATCTTTTTAGTTATAAATTTCGATTCGACCCATTATGTAATAAGATAAAGGAATAGAATTGGGTTTGTAATTGACTTGAGAAACGTACGGAAAATCACAAGATTGCCAATGAAATATAATGGGATTGTGCTGAAAATCCTTTTACGTGTCTGGCCAATAACAAATTTATGGATTTGAGTCCGAACAATCACAATCTAAAGTGATATATTATATTATTTATTATGACAAAATTGTTTAAGACGGTTCACGGATTGTATTTCATTAGACAGATATCTTATTTAGGTCATCCATATAAAGTATTACTTTTTATGCTAAAGGTGTGTGTGGTGAGTGGATTAAATAAGGATAGATTAACAGTCAAATATTTATCGTTAAAATTTTAAGATGTTTTAAAAATCATTTGACCCGATTTAAGACGATATCACGGATTGTAATTATTAGACAGATCTCTTATTTAGGTCATCCTATAAAAGTATTACTTTTATGCAAGGTGTGTTTGGTTGAGTGGATTAAAAATGATAGATTAAGTCATATTTATCGTTAAAATTTTAAGATGTTTTAATAATCATTTTGACCCGATTTAAGATCTAATTTTATTAATCAAATAGTTATCCATAAAATTGGATCTTAAACCAGGTCAAAATGATTATTAAACAACTTAAAATTTTAACGATAAATATTTGACTATTAATCTATCTTTATTTAATAAACTCAACCAAACACCCCTAAGAGTGTTACTTTTTATTGTGAATATCGGTAAGTTTGACCTGTCCACATATAAAAATTCGTACGACCGTCTCACAAGAAACCTACTCATTATTTAATATATGAGTAATATTATGAGTGTAATAGCGTCACGCAATTGTTAAATAATATGCGTCTTCAGGCCATCTCCACCAAAATCTATTTGGTGCAATTTCTACACCAAAATAACATCATCTCTCACTCATTTACTTCAATTACAATTAAAAAATATATTTGTAGAATTTCTTTTTGTTTACTATTATTTATAAATTAACATATAATTATAATTAATCTTAATATCAGTATTGATAATTATAATTTTATTTTTATTAATAATTAAATTATTTATTTGATTTTTATATATATTAAATCTATATTTATAATACGAATTAAATAAATGTTTCATATAAAATAGACATAATTTTAATACAGATAAATTATTTTAAAATTTAATTAAATATATATTTATCTCCAACTCATCTATTTTTAATCTTATTTTAAAAAATATATCAAAATATTCTTTTTAATTTGATTTATTTAATTATTTAAAGATATTATTGAATATATTATTATTTAAAAAATATCTAATTATTAAAATAATATGTTATTATATATAATAATATTTATAATTTTTAATATTAATATTTTCCCACTTGCACTAAAATGACTTTTCCAGGGTTGGAGACGCCCTCACAGTTCACATTAGGTGTGTTTATCCGCCGATTGATGCTCGACCGCCTCTCGCAGTCGGGTTTAGCCTCTGGAACCGACGTGAAAACCCGTCGGCGAGCAAGAAGGCCGTTGAATCCTACAGGTGGTGAAAATTCTCTCGACCCAAGTGAGTTCAGTTTCACACTGCGCCATTTGCACAGAGCTGTCTCAATCGGATCCGAGGCCCGCGAAATTCCTTGCAAACATATTTATCATCCGGAGTGCATTCTCCCATGGCTGAGTTTCTGCAATTCCTGCCATTCTTCCAGTACCAGTTGCCCATGGATTGCCATGACGCAATTCCGAGTCACACGGTGGGGCTGATTATATGGAGGCTGCCCGATGGTGGTTTGTGGTGAGGGAGGAGAAGTCGATATGCCGACGGGTTTTCCTAAAATGGACGGTAGTTTGAGTCTCAATGGTGGTGCACGGAGGGAAAATAAGCTAGGTCCGTGGATAAGGTGGCGGACAGAGGGTGGTAAATTCGGAGGTTTTTCTATAACTAAGGAACTTTTTTAGGAGGACAAGGTTCGATTCTTCATCGGGTTCGATTTCGGGTCCGGGTTATTCTATTTTAGAAGATAATTTTTGAGGAGGCTGCGGAAGAAAAGGTTTTCTTGGAGTAGAGTAGGGGTGTTCATCGGTCGGTTCGTTCGAATTTCGGTTTTCAGTTTAGAAGTAATAATCTGACATCCGAACCATTTTTCTTCGGTTCGGTTCGGTTCGGTTTTTTATCAAACCAGTTCGGTATTTCGGTCGGTTATTTCGGTTTGGTATAATATTTAAATTATAATGTAAATATATTTTAAAATATAATATGTTAACTTCTATATGTTTTCTTAGTAAAATATTTAAATATAATGTCTAAAATAATTAAACAATCAACAAAAATTGTTCAAAAGTTTTTTCATTCACTAAATATAATCAAAATATATAATATAAATAAAAATATAAAAAAAGTTATTAATTTAATGAAATTTCGGTTTTTCGGTTTGTTCGTTTTGACATATATAATCCAAAACCGAACCAAATAAACTTCGGTTTTAACATTATATACCGAATTACAAAATTCGCTTTCGATTCGGTTTGGTGTTTGATTTTTTCGGTTGAATTTTCGATTTTTTTGGTTTTATTCGAAATTTGAACATCCATAGAGTAGACAATTGTAGAATGGAAGGGCAAGATAATAATTGTACATGCTACTACTATATAGTTATTGGAGTATTTTTTTTTTTTATTTTCTTTTTTAATACGCATGTGTAACATTAGTTTAACGCAATGTCTTCATAAACATATTGTGATGAATCAGACAAGGACATAACCACGTAATATATTCAAGATTTAAGAAATTTAACTAAAGATTCTAATATTATTTGTTGGTATCAGATACGATATCTTGAATATTAAATATAAAAATAAAATTAGACACCGACTTAGATGAATTTTTTAAAATTATTTTAATAAAAATAATAGACAAAATTAAAAAAAATTATATTATAATATTTTGTAGATATTAATATGTAGTTGTGTTTCGATTTTATTCAAATAGTCAACTGTTCAATCATAGATGGCTACGCTAGGTGGCTCCGAGTTGAAGGTGGATGGTGCTTTGTGGGTCCAAGAAGCAGCGTGGAAAAGTGCAGGGTCTGTGGGTCACAGATGACTGCAATTCAAATATATAGGCACGTAAAAATTGCGCCTAAAGTTTACCCCTAATCTGACGGTTCCAATACTGCCAGATGTGCTCTGCACGTGGGACAATTCCCCTTCCATCCGAACACGTGGAATCAAAAGCCCCACCCATCTGTCTCCTCCATTATCCGCCACATATTCGAGGCACCTCCCAGAATAAACCCCCAGCTCCAATTCCTACCCTCTTTCACAGTGTCCATTTCAAACCACCCGGTCTCGGTGCTCTCTGTGTAACGCAGCTTTTCCGAGAAACATACCAGAAAGCGAAGATGATTGATGCCTGTGGCACTGAGATGGTGGCGGTTGAAGAAGGTGCTGTACCCCGAAACGCAGGATCCGCGCGAGGAAAGAGCCTCCGCCTCCGCCGAGAAAAAGTTTCGAAGTACGTGCGCTGGGAAGAGACTAGAGCCTCCGAAGAACGGGTATTTTACCCGCCGGAACTGGAGTTGCTCTTCTCTTTGTGGTTCGGCGCGAGACTTGCGCTAGACAAGAGTTGATGCAGATGGCTTTTGCTTAGTTCTTCTGCTCCCGCCATGTAACTGTAATTTTGTATATATTCTGTTCAAATTGTGGTGTGGTTTTGTAGCATCTTTAAGGATTTTGCATACACAAATGTGAACCACATTTAAAAGATTTATGAAATCACTTAATCTTACTCCCGGCATTTAAAATGGGACCAAAGATTTAAAAATTGTAGAAGGCAGAAACAGCTACACTTGCACTTTCGCGGTGTTTAAGAATAGCACGCAAAAGTGTTCCCAAAGTTTTATTGACAACTTCAGTTTGTCCATCCGTTCGAGGATGACAAGTAGTAGAAAACAACAATTTTGTGCCAAGTTTAGCCCATAAAGTCTTCCAAATGTAACTCAAGAATTTAACATCGCGAACAGAATCAATAGTCCTAGGCATGCCATGCAACCTAACGACTTCTCTAAAGAACAAATCCGCCATGTTTGAAGCATCATCGGTTTATGACAAGCTATAAAATGTGCAATCTTCGAAAATCTATCCACAACAACAAAAATAAAATCCCTCCCCTTCTTAGTCCTAGGCAACCCCAAAATAAAGTCCATAGAAATGTCAATCCAAGTTCTTTTTAAGAATAGCACGCAAAAGTGTTCCCAAAGTTCTATTGACAACTTCAGTTTGTCCATCCGTTCGAGGATGACAAGTAGTAAAAAACAACAATTTTGTGCCAAGTTTAGCCCATAAAGTCTTCCAAAAGTTACTCAAGAATTTAACATCGCGACCAGAACAATAGTCCTAGGCATGCCATGCATGCAACCTAACGACTTCTCTAAAGAACAAATCCGCCATGTTTGAAGCATCATCGGTTTTATGACAAGCTATAAAATATGCCATCTTAGAGAAATATTTTAAAATAGTCATTATCTGTTTTACTTTTTCAGTACAATCTATGACATGTCATCAATTCGCAACCCGTTTTCCGTCATTCTCGAAAACACATTCTAACCGGACCAAACTATATCACTTGGCTAAGAAATTTAAAGATTGTCCTAAACTCGGAGAAGATCGCATATACACTTACTGAGGCGCCCCCTGCTGAGGCTCCTATAAGCTGCACTCCTGAGGAATTGCAGACCTACATGGATTGGTGCGACCATGACTTGAAGGCGAAGTGTTATATGCAGGCTTCGATGAACGATGAGCTTGCAAAGGCGATTCGAGGATGCTAAGAATGCTGCTGACATTCATATGCACCTCAAGGAGCTCTTCGGTGAGCAGACTCGGCCTTTGAGGCATGCCACAGTTGAAGGAGCTCATCACTTTACGCATGCGAGATGGACTTCGGTCCATGAGCATGGCCTAAAGTTGATTGGGCTCGTGGACAAGCTCGTAGGCATGGATTTGATCTTGCCATCGGAGTTGACCACGGATGTGTTGCTGTTGTCACTTGCCCAGCTCTTTCGATCCTTTTGTCGTGAACTTCAACATGAACAAGCTTGAGCCCAGCCTTGAAGAGTTGGTGAACATGCTTGTGACCTTTGAGTCCACGATCAAGAAGGAGAAGCAGGTTCTTTATGTGGGCTCTTCATCTGGCACGAAGACCGGTCCACCTGGGAAGGGAAAGAAGCGTTCTTTCCAGCGTACCAAGAAGAGCGAGCCCTTGAAGAGGCAGACTCGAGTCCCGTAGTGGCAGCCGCGCCAGTGAAGGCTGAAAAGACTGTTGACATCTGTCACCACTGCAAGAAGCCTGGACATTGGAGGCGTAACTGCAGGGAATATCTTGCGCAGAAGGGTTCTGCCAAAGGTATGTTCTACATTGAAGTGAATATCTCTATTAACTCTACTTCTTGGGTATTGGATACCGGCTGTGGCTCACATCTCTGTAATGATTTGCAGGTGAGGGAAGAAGTAGGAGGCTCCGAGAGGGTGAGACCTTCCTGAGAATGGGCAATGGAGCAAGGGTTGCTGCCAAAGCCGTAGGAGATGTTTATTTATGTTTGAACAATGATTTTAATTTGGTTTTAAGAGATGTTTTGTATGTACCAGACTTGGTTAAAAACATTATTTCCATTTCTATGCTTGATATGATGGATTTTCTTGTTTATTTAGCAAAGGTGTTTTGCAATATTTACAAGAATGAATGTTTTAGTTGGTACCGGTGAACTTGAAAAACAATCTCTACACCTTAAAATTAAAAGATATTCCACTCAACAATGTCCAAACGATAACAACAACAAATAAGCGCAAACAAGATACTCTTAATTCGGCACAATTATGGCATGCTCGATTAGGTCATATTTCCTCAAGAAGAATGAACAAGCTAGTGGGAGTTGGCATGTTTGATATGTCTGATATTACGCTCTCACGACTTGTGAATCCTGTCTGAAAGGAAAGATGACCAAAATTCCCTTTAAGGGCCATGCGGAGCGAGCCAAAGGGTTATTGGATTTGATCCATACCGATGTGTGCGGTCCGCTTAGCATCACCACTAAGCATGGACATGCCTACTTCATCACCTTTACCGATGACCATTCGAGGTATGGGTATGTTTATTTGATGAAATACAAGTCTGAAGCCTTTGAAAGGTTCAAAGAATTCAGAAGTGAAGTAGAGAAGCAATTGGGACGAAGCATCAAGACACTTCGATCGGATCGAGGTGGTGAGTACTTGAGTGCCGAGTTCCAAGAGTATCTTAGAGAGAATGGGATTCTCTCGCAGTGGACTCCGCCCGCTACACCGCAGTTGAATGGTGTTTCGGAGCGTCGTAACCGGACCTTGATGGACATGGTTCGGTCTATGATGGGGTTCACAGAGTTGCCGCCATCCTTTTGGGGATATGCGCTTGAAACAGCGGCACTGTTGTTGAATCATGTCCATACAAAAGCAGTTGATAAGACACCATATGAGATATGGATGGGTAAGCCACCCAAATATTCTTATTTTAGAATATGGGGGTGCCCTGCTTATGTGAAGCAGGTAGTGGGAGATAAATTGGATAGTCGATCCATTTTATGTTACTTTGTGGGATATCCAAGGAATTCAGCTGGATATTATTTCTATCATCCCCAAGAAACAAAGGTGTTTGTTTCTAGGAACGCAACCTTTTTGGAAAGGGAATTTCTATTGGATAGAAAAGGCGAGATGATAGAACTCGAAGAGGTTCGAGAGGCACCCACAGTCGTAGAACCCACACCCGAGAAGCCAAGTGAGGAGATACAAGCTCCTAGAAGAACCGAGAGAGTCTCGAGACCACCTGTGAGGTATGGTCTGCTTCTTGAAGAGGGCCTTGATGAGCCTAACCTTGGATGTGATCCAAGGACCTTCAAGGAAGCGTTATCGGATGCCGATTCATCCAAGTGGCTTGAAGCAATGGAATCTGAGATGAATTCCATGCATTCGAACCAAGTGTGGAATCTCGTGGATCCACCTGAGGGAATTGTTCCCATAGGGTGTAAATGGATTTACAAGAGGAAACTTGGGGCGGATGGGAAGGTATTGACCTTCAAGGCGCGATTGGTAGCAAAAGGGTATACTCAAAGGCAAGGTGTTGACTATGAGGAAACCTTTTCTCCAGTTGCGATGTTCAAGTCCATTAGGATATTGCTAGCCATAGCTGCATGGTATGACTATGAGATATGGCAGATGGATGTTAAGACAGCCTTCCTTAATGGGGATATTAAGGAAGAAATTTACATGTCTCAACCTGAGGGTTTCACATCTATCGGAAGTGAGCATATGGTATGCAAACTTCAAAGATCTATTTATGGTCTTAAGCAGGCATCGAGGAGCTGGAACCTCAGATTCGATAGTACAATCAAAGAGTTTGGTTTTACTAAGAATCCTGAGGAACCCTGTGTGTATAAGAAGGTCAGTGGGAGTGCTGTGACATTCCTTGTTCTTTATGTTGATGACATTCTACTCATTGGGAATGATGTAGGAATGTTGCAATCAACAAAGATATGGTTAGCAAGTAAGTTCTCAATGCAGGACTTGGGTGAAGCATCTTTGTATTGGGAATACAGATCTATAGAGATAGATCAAGAAGATTGCTTGGTCT